>NC_067408.1:88762780-89068863 GCF_009764475.1 Pristis pectinata | reverse complement strand
TAAAATTCTCTGCTGCTCCAATCATTTTAAAATTCTCTGAAGCAGAATGATGAATGCCAAATGCATATAAAGATAAAGGGCAATCTGCAATGTGGTGTTTGTTGAGTCACACTGCTTTCTGGCATGTTCAGTGTGATGTGGGCTTCATCCTCACTGGGTCTCCAACTGTTATCAAAGGCAAGTTTTTGACACCTCTCTTTAGTAGTGAGCATGTCTTCTTCTGGTTGCCTCTAGATGTCTCTTTGCACTTCTGCTACTAGTAGCCTTTCTGTAATTGGGAGTGGAATTCTTGTGGAATTCTAGCTGATCTACTCATAAGTCTACTCTTCAGCCCTTGGGTTGGGGTTTTGTGGTAGGCTGGGATGCTCAAATAGGATTCTGATTGTGATGATTTAGCAGCCTTCTCTAGTTCCTTGGCCACTTTCCTTTACTCTATGCCAAACGAGGTGATAATATTTTTTGTCAAACTACTAGTCCTTAGAAAATCTCACAAAGTTGTCTGCTGTGAGTTGCCTGCGACCGGCACCTCAGTGACACCATATCTGGCAAACCTTCCTTTAAGTTTCCAAGGGCCATCAATGAACCAAACAGCATTAGCTTCAGAGTACCCATTAAACACAATACAGCTGATGCCAAATGAGGTTAGTTCTATAGAAGAAACACAAGTAACATGTGTCTACACTAAGCCATGGTGCAAGGGCAACAAACGATATTTCAACTTGACTGGAGCAGTGTGCAATTCCCCCTCAAAACAACCCAGCAATCTCAAGAAAATGCAGTTAAAAACCAATGAACTCTGTGTTATCAATTTAGAACAAGACTACACTGGAGCCAGCTGGGAGATGCTTTCTGAAGGTCCAGAAGTCAAAGAATCAAGAGGGCTAAATTGTGGATTTCATTGTACTTGGCAACATTTCTGCAGCATCACCTCAAAAATCCATTGACCTCTAAACCCAAGAGGGACAAGGGCAGCAGGCACATGGACACACCTGGTCACCCAGCTATAGGAAGGATGTCCTTAAGCTAGAAAGGATGCAGAAAAGATTCACGAGGATATTACCAGGACTGAGAGGGCTTGAGCTGTAAGGAAAGGCTGGATAGGTTGGGACATTTTTCCCCTGGAGCGTAGGAGGCTAAGGGGTGACCTTGTAGAGCTATATAAAATCATGAGGGGTATAGATAAGGTGGATGGTCACAGTCTTTTCCCGAGGAGGGGAGTATAAAACTGGAGGGCCTAGGTTTAAAGTGAGAGGGGGAAAGATTTAAAAGGGACCTGAGGTGCAACTTTTTCACACAGAGGGTGGTGAGTAAAATGGAACAAGCTGCCAGTGGAAGCTGTAGAGGGGCTACAATTACAATGTTTATAAGACATTTAGACAGGCATGTGGACAGGAAAGATTTCGAGGGATATGAGCCAAACACAGGAAAATGGGATGGACTAGCTCAGGTAGACATCTTGGTCGGCATGGACAAGTTAGGCGCCTGTTTCCGTGCTGTATAACTCTATGACTCTATGACCACCACCTGCAGGTTCCCCTCCAAGTTGCACACCATCATGTCCTGAAAACATATCACCAGTCCTTTGTTATTGTTGTATCTAAAATCTGGAATTTCCCAACCCAACAGCACTTTGGGAATACTTCACCAGAAGGACACCAACAACTGAAGAAGGCATTTTGGGATGGTCAATAAAAGCTGATCTTTCCAACAATGACTATATCCTGTAGTGATGGAATAAAAATGGTAAACCTGCATCTGTAGAGAGGGAAGCAAAGTTATCTCCAGGCCAACGACCTATCATCACATCTAGAAGTATCATATGAATAGCTCTCAAGCACTTACAGAATTAATGAGAAGTGGAAGATGGGGCATGCACAAAAAGAAACATCTATGATTGGCTGGTTGGGACGAATGAGGGAAGATGATGATCAGAAACAAACGTTGGTTCTAGAGGAGAGACAAATGACTGCAGGAGAGTAGAAGGTAGGAAGAGATAAGGAAAGTGGGGTGGGGAGTTGCAGGATGAGCTTGGAAAATTTGCATATTGAAGCTGGTTGCCATGGACTAGGAACAAGGCAGAAGGGAAGTGCGTATCACAGCCAAGGATGCAGGCCATCCAATCAGCAGTGTGGATCCAGGCACTTAACACCAACCCACACCTCTTCTACGCCCAGCAAATCATCTGCTATTCTTTATTATTGGCATGTCATTCAAGAGAATTTGGAAGTTGCTGTATTGTTATAATGATTTAATGTTGTATTAAATAAGTTTCAAGCCACCTTCTTAATCATTATACTGTCATAGCTTTTTCTCTTTAAGGAAAAATAGGTATTTTCTGGGAAAAAATTAAGTAGGTTGGAAAGATTTCCCCTTCTCAGTTTTCAGTGAATTCCCCTGTGATGGAATGGCCCCATAAATCCCTGGAAACACCAACAGTCAAGATTGTACTTGTTACACTGTGCCCGGGAAGTTTATGCAAATGACTGAGCAGCGTTCTTGCAGAAGAGTACGGAGGTTAAATTTCCCTTTATTTTCTCATCATTAAATGCAATGAGAGCAATTTTCAGAAAAGCTTGATGGTATGAATTTGCAAATTAGTGAAAGGTTGTGGCCAGCAAGGTGAACTCCCAGTGGTAATCATTTCCTGTCGTTTGCTCCGATGGTTTGTTTCAGGCCTTCCCTTCTTTCAACTGTGGTGATTCAAATGAAACCATGATAAGAAATTGAAACCATCATCTACCGTAAGATGAAGTGATTCATAACTGGGCTAAAAGTTTACCACCACCCCCTCCTCCCGAAGTATTTTCCCCTCAATTTGGTTAAGTTGCATATATTTAATAGAAATATTTTGAGCTAATAAACCTGAAAGTCTAATCAAGTCTATCTTCAAAAAGCTTCACCTGCCTCTCTGCTCTTTTTCATCTACTTAAGTGGGAGGTGCCAGTGTCCTTGTATTCTTCTCCATTCCTCAGGCACCTCTAGTTTTTTTTAAGGTAAAGCTTCAGATCAACATTTGGGTCAAGCAGGCCAAATCACAAGGGAATAAAAATTAATAAAAACTGCAGATGCTGGAAATCTGAATTAAAAAAGAAAAATTCTGGAAACACTCAGCAAAGTCAGGCAGCATCTATGGAGAGAGAAACTAATAAAGATTTTAAAGATTAACATTTCACATTTCCAGCCAGCATTTTCTGTTCTTATTTTAGCCCAAAGTACAATGTAGTTAGAACAGATTTGTGTCATTTACAGTCCATGAATAAATAATGAAAGAGCGTAACTGGGGAGATGAAAATGGGAGTGTGCCATTAGCCCCTTTACCTGTGTCACCTCCTTCTGAGATCTTAGGTGATATTCATCCAAACGTCATAGTTCCTTGACTTTAATACTTTTGGTTCAGATTAAAAACTATTAATTGAGCTAGTATCAGCAGCTATCAGTAGGAGCTAAGAAAAATGTGTAATGTTCTTATGGTTGAGCCCACAACCAAAAGGGTTTTTAGCGTATCACGCTGGGGCCACATAAGTGAAGTTAACCCACTTTCTGCAAAAAAAATTGTAACATTTTCATGGTATTTTGCAGTGAGTTTTGTAAATCGGTGATTTACTTTGTTTACCATGAAGCAGGTTGCCAAACTGTGCACCCTGTGGAGGAACACTGAATTGCTGACAGCAACCTAATGATTTCTATGTTAAACAATGCATACAGAGAGATCCTGAACTTGCTGTTAGCTTCATATCACAACATGGGAAATGGAAGCAGGATCAAATCACATGGCCCTTTAACCGCCGCCCCCCCCCCCCCCCCCCCCCCCCCGCCATTCTATAACTTTGTGGCTGATCAGATCATTGGCCACAACTCTATTTTCCCGTCTGATTCCAAAGATCCATCCAACTCAGCCTTGAATATACTGCATGATTCAGCATCTTCTACTTTCTGGGTAGAGAGTTTTAAAGATTCACTACTTTCCAAGAGAGGAAATTCCTCCTCATGTCCATATTAAATGAGTTATAATTTCAATGTAATAGCTCTGAACATTGACTGTTTCACTATCATTATAGTCACAATGTTCAGGCCTATATTGTCCATAATTGAGTAACTTGACAACAATGCTGACTGTCAACACCCAAGTCAGGTAAATGTATTTGGATAAGGGCAAGGCTTTAAAGGATGCTAATCTTCAGTGAAATTTTTGTCAGTCCATCAGTTCTGTGCAAATGAATTCCTTTAGAAATGCTTCAAGAAAAAGCAGGTCTTAATATATTCCGTACCCTTACTGGTTTAGATCATTTTGAAAAACAACTTAACCTGTATTGCTATTTGTTCTCATAATTGATTTTTTTCCTGACATAACTTTAGCTTTACTTTATTTGGTGCTTGATCCTGAAGCATGTTTCAGATTTATTCTGCTTGACGTGCAAAGCTGAATGCTTTCTACCCCACAGTTGTCATCATTACAATCCAGCAGACTGTAATTTTGCCCCAGTCTCCCCATACTTAAGCAATGCTATCATTTAACTTTAATTTTCTCTGAATAATAATAATATATTTCATGATATTCATGTTAGAATCAGTACCAGATTATGAACTGAAAACTCATCAGTCATTCAACTATGATATTAACATTGTTTGGCTGATGGAGTCTTTTAATATGCTATTAGCAATGACCTGTTTATTGAATAACTTGTATCTAACGTGTTACTGAAATAATGCTCCTGAGAAACAATTTATGTTCAAATACATAATGAATGAGGGATTATTAGTTATGCAATTGTGCAACAAGGTAAGTTACATTAAAAATCACTAAAGAACTTTATTCCAAAAGAGTGTGACCCTTTAAAATCTTTCTCTTATGCATTCTTAGGCATTTTGCAAAAATATGTTGTATTGCAAAGAAGATAAACATAGGAGTAGAAATTAATCTGTGCAATGTTGAAAAACACAGGCATTATGGAAAGGAAACTTGCATTAACCAATCTTGCACATGTATCTAAGTCAGTAAATGCTGGTCATTATTAAGGATGACCATGTTGGTACAAGACTTTTTTATGCTGTAACAGTCTTTCTCTAGCATCCAGCTTGCCCAAATGCCCAAAATACATTTCTGGTGAGATTTTCAACAACATTGGTTTGATTTGCAACTGGCACAGTTCTCTTACTGAAAGAAGGCCAACTTCTTATAATGCTGAAGGCTCAAAATGAGTGTTCTTCAAAGGGCCAGGCGCATCTCCTCTGCCGGCATAAGTAGAGTGCAACACAGTTCTTTTGCAGGCTACCCAAATTGGGATCCCAAGTCATTTCAAAAGGCTACCTTTCAAAATTAAGTGACCAGAAATGCAAGAAGAAATCATGCTAAAAGAGGAGTGGTTCCATGTTCATCAGACATGAGCCAAAAAAATAAAGAGAAATATCTGACCAAAGGGATGGCACTCATGGCAGGATGTTTCCATGGAGATTCTAAGAACAGGTATATGCTCATTGAATGCTCCCACTTTTGCAAGCCCTACACTGCAACCTAATGCCCCTTACAGATTTGAGTGCAAAAATTACATTTATCAAAACTAGAAAGTCTCCACATTCTGGTGGAGCTATTCTACAAGAATAGCACTACACCTGTGTAAATCCCCACAGCATCCAATGACCCTGTGATCTCTGTCTCAGAGGCTGATGTCAGAACATCCTTTAAGAAGGTGAACCCTCGCAAGATGTCAGGCCACGACAGTGTACCTAGCAGGGTACTGAACATCTGTGCCGACCAACTGGCTGGAGTGTTCAAGGACATCTTCAACCTCTCACTGCTGCAGAAGGAGGTTCCCACCTGCTTCAAAAGGGCAACAATTATTCCAGTGCCCAAGGAGAGCAGGGTGAGCTGCCTCAATGACTATCACCCGGTAGGACTCACATCTACTGTGATGAAGTACTTCGAGAGGTTGGTTATGCCTAGAATTAACTCCTGCCTGAGCAAGGATTTGGATCCACTGCAATTGACCTACTGCCACAACAGGTCTACAGCAAACACAATCTCAGTGGCTGTCCACTTTGCTTTGGAGCAGCTCGATAACCACAAGACACATGTCAGGCTACTGTTTATCAATTACAGCTCGGCGGTTAACACCATCATTCCCTCAGTATTAATCAACAAGCTTCAAAACCTGGGCCTCTGTACCTCCCTCTGCAACTGGATCCTCAACTTTCTTATCAGGAGACCACAGTCAGTGCAGATCGATAGTAACATCTCCTCCTCACTGAAAATCCACACAGGTGTACTTCAAGGATGCTTGCTCAGCCCACTGCTCTACTCTCTTTACACTCATGACTGTGTGGCTAAGCACAGCTCAAACACCATCTATAATTTGCCGATGGCACCACTGTTATTGGTAGAATCTCAGATGGCGATGACAAGGCATACAGGAGTGAGGTAGATCGGCTGGTTCAGTGATGTTGCAACAACAACCTCACACTCAACGTCAGCAAGACCAAGGAATTGATTGTGGACTTCAGGAAGGGAAAGTCGGGAGGACACACACCAGTCTTCATTGAGGGGTCAGCAGTGGAAAGGGTGAGCAGCTTGAAGTTCCTGGGTGTCAACATCTCAGAGGATCTATCCTGGGCTCGACACACTGATGCAATCACGAAGAAGGCACACCAGCGGCTCTGCTTCTTTAGGAGTTTGAGGAGATCTGGTATGTCACCAAAGACTCTTACAAATTTCTATAGATGTATGGTGGAGACCATCCTAACTGGTTGCATCACAACCTGGTACGGAGGCTCCGATGCACAGGATCGCAAGAGGCTGCAGAGGGCTTTTGACTCAGCCAGCTCCATCATGGGCACAACCCTTCCCACCATCGAGGACATCTGCAAGAGGCAGTGCCTAAAGAAGATGGCATCTATCATAAAGGATCCTCACCATCCGGGACATGGTCTCTTCTCTACTACCATCAGGGAGGAGGTACAGGAGACTGAAGACCCACACTCAACGATTCAGGAGCAGCTTCTTCCCCTCCGCCATTAGATTTCTGAACGATCCATGAACTCATGAACACTGCCTCATTATTCCTTTTTTTGGCACTATTTATTTTTGTAATTTATAGATTTTTATGCCTTTGCACTGTACTGCTGCTGCAAGACAACAAATTTCACGTCATATGTATGTGATCATAAGTCTGATTCTGATTCTTGACTTCTTCAACGCAGCAGGGACCAACAGAGTGTCAAGTGTGGCATATCTCAGGGGGACAACCTGCAAGGATCCTGAGGCAAATTTTCTGACAGTGAGTGTAGCCATGAACTTGACTTTCAGAGTAGAGCAAGCACTTGCATTTGCATGGTACTTGAGGTCTGACTAGCAAAAACAGGCAGAATGAAACTGAGACCAGATCTTCCTGGTACTGATTAATATCAGGCTTTCACATTTACAGCGAGGACTTTCCTAGCTGAAATTCCAGTGCAAAGTGGCATGCCATTTGGTTTCTGCTATCACCTCTCTCTGCACAGCAACTCCACAAGGGACAGTCCCTGCTGAGAGTGGGGGTTTCATGGATAGTGTCAGAGGGAGTAGTGTGTGATACCGATGTGAATGGGCAGCAACATATGCTCCTTTTTAACGGAAGAGTCTAATAAGTGGCATTTCCTCCTGAACAGTGGAGAAATACTTGTGTGCGAATGCCTCTGGCCAGAAGAAAAAGGCACAGGACATGCTGATCTGATGAACTCTCAATTAGATTGTGAGGATTATATTGAAAAGTTCTTTTTCTTTTCTATTTTACCACCTTTATTGTGGATTTATTTTTGGAAATATGTGTGCAATGGGTACTATTGTGAGACATTCCTCGCTGGATTGAAAACAGAACCACAAGACTAACACAGGTTAGAAGTGAGAGTATGTGGTTTTGGAGAATTTGAATCATACTTTCATTTTTTTTCAGAGCCATTATTTCCTATAGTATAAACCACCAGGGAGACTGAAGCTCTGATTTAAGTAATGTCTCGGCCCCAGAATGGGGCATTTTGGTTTAGGGGTTCCTCGTTAAAAACCAAAATTCAACAGTTTGTTAGCAAACTTGCATGTGTTCTACACTGAAAGTACTGCTTTCTTTCTGAATTTATTTTAAACTTAGTTTTCATTGGTTCACTTTTGTGTTTTATTTTGTGTTTCTTTAAAAAAAAGCAGAACTGGTTGTAATTCTGTTCTTCCTGCCATTTAGCACGGGCTGCTAGTGGGTATGTTAGGAGTACAAAGTGTGTGGTCTTTAGCTCTGACTAATGCAGTTTATGTTCTGTGACTGGAAATAGTCTTGGAGCCTAGCAAAACTGACTGAGTGTTCAGGAATGCTGAGCTTTCCTTCCTCTCTGCACACCCCCCCCCCCCCCCTTTATTTTCTCACTCACACACACTCTGTCTTTCACACACAAGAGTTCTTACACACTGAGAAAGATGTTGCTAAGTTTGCTTTCGTAGGAACCGTTTGAAAATGTGCGAAGAGGTTTCTTGTGTGTTTTAGACTGTGACTTTCCTTGAGAAGTACGCTAATCCATAGTGAGGCTGAGAAAAGAAAAGAGAGTGAGTATGGGGCCCAGTTTCTTCATTAGAAATGACAGCTGGTGCTGTCACAGCTCACATGACAGAGTGCTATGGAAACAAGCTGTTTAGCTGAAGCAAGCTTGCAAGGGAAGTCAGCTGATTTTTTGAGCATTAGTCAGGTGATCATATGATGTTGACTAATCGCATGCAGGACTTATACTGAAGACACTGGAGGTTGCAGGTAGGAGTGAAGAGATCAGCAATGATTCATTTTTTTAAAATTTAAGTTGTATTACTCTTGGGATTTGCTGTTCACTTGTACAACTCAGTGCTTCTCATGTACGTTCGCTTGGTGTTGTTTAGAGTGAGCCTTTTTCAATAATTAAATTCACTTATCGTTTAATATTGCCTCAAAGTGTCAGTGTAAAGACTGATGTGCCTTTCTGGATGTTGTGGCCAGCAAACTAATGATCTATATTGTAGACTTGATGACAGCACTTGTGTAGATGGTGAGACTCGTGTTACTGGCAAAATAATTTTATTGAAAATGTGTTTGGGGTGAAATTACTGTAGAATGCCTCTTACATAGAAGTGTTGGATCTGATTGCAATAGTGTAATTTGTTCACTTTTAACTACACCAGCAGGAAAGCTTTGGAACTAGTTCAAAATAGTGATTCTGCCTTAGAAGGTGTGGATGATTTTCCTGCATTGTATTCATAGGTGTCTTTCAAAATCATGTTTTAAAATGGCAAAGAAAGCTATATATTTATGTCACATTGTTCATGACTACAGATCATTCCGGAACACTTTTATTGCCAGTTAAGTAATCATTGTGATAATGCAGGATTTCTATGGCCTATTTGAGTACAGCAAGGTGCTACAAACAACAATGTGATAATGACCAGCTAATCTTGTTTTATAATGAAAGGTAGATATTGCACAGGATAACAAGGAGAACTCCTCTGCATCCAGCATCCTGATAGACTTTTAAATCCAGTCAAGGAAGGTTATTAGCTCCAACAATACAGTTTCTAATCAATATGCACTGAAGTGTTGTCCTAGATTTTATGTACAAATACCTAGAGTAGAGCTTGAACCTATCACCAATGTACCATGAACCTGCCTACTATGCTTATCAATAATATTGCTGCATTGTGGTCAATCAATCCTGGGATCCTGGACTCCCCTGGGTCTCTAATACTCTGTTGTTATTTGTCAAAATTGATATTAGAAATAGTATAATGGAGCAAATCACCCTGTGTTTTGTGTCTGCTTGCAGACATGCCCATAACTGGGTAATTCCCAAGCAAGAGTCCATTAGAGCGGTGCAAGATTCTGCAAAATTCCCAGCTCTCAGCTGTTGAACATGCACCAAGTTAACCTGCACAAGTACTGTAGGCCCATCGAAATCCTTAAGAAAAATTGGCTGTCAGGAGAAAGGCAAGAGTTTTATTTGATATAATTAAAATACTTTAAAAGTTTTAAGTGTGTGTGTTTTTTAACTCTTAACATAACTTTTTAAAATAATTTTAATGTGTTTACATTAAACCTTTGACTGGTGCTGAGTGATTTTGAACATGAAAGTTAAAGAAGGTCACAAACATTTAATTCTAAACAGCTGGTGTACCAGGGAGGGGGCAGGTCCTTGCTGCTCGCAGTACCACCTTTGTCAGTGCAGCTTGTGTCAAGAGAGGCTCTGCGCTGCCCTGGGTCTTGCTGATGTTTTGGCTAGAAGCCAGTTTAGGACTGAATAGGATCAGCAATGAAGATCTTGGGTCATGTTGCCAACTGGGAATCACCATTTAAGAATGGCAATTTGAACAAAGTTCATGATTTGTGTGATAGTATAACAAGGGAAGGGATAGGAATGCTCTTGCCGGCATCATCAGCTGATGTAAATTCATCGTGTATTGTTGGATGGGCAGCACAATGGCAGAACTGAGGTAGCACAATGGCGCAGCTAGTAGGTGGCATGTGTTCAATCCTGTTCTCCAGGGACTCTGTATGGAATTTGCACATTCTCCCTGTGACTGCATGGGCTTTTCCCTGGGTGCTCCAGTTTCCTCCCACACCTCAAGGACATGCATCTAGGTTGTTTCGTTGTCCGTAGTGTGTAGCTGAGTGATGGAATCTGGTGGCAACTGATGGGAATGCAAAGAGAATTTTAAAAAAGGGATTAATACAAATGGGTGTTTAAAGGCTGGCGTGGACTCTGTGGGCCTGGGGCCTAATACTATGCTATGTTACTGTATGACTACAGATGGTGCAGAACACCTTCAGGAGCTGGGATTCAGCTAAGAAATTTACTGAAAACGTTTCTCCAATTCATGAAACAATGCTGACCAATTGCTTAAGGAAAGAAGTACCTTGCCTTTTGTACTTCCTGATTTCCTACCATTGGGCTTAGAGCTGATGTCATTGCTTGGTTGAGAATCACCAGTCGATGAGTTGTTTACCTGTAACTGTGTCATACAAATTAAATCAGTCAAGAAGCGTAGACCAACAACAAATAAACACTTCTCCGTGGTCTGTGGTGCTAACTAAAGTTGAAAACAGCATTGTGGACTAGGTGTCTGCTAATGGACCTGTTGTACAGGTAATATTTCAGCAGTGTACTTTAAAGTCAGTATGATCACACGGGATAAACTGTAGACTTCAGAGACAGGAGGGGAGGACAGTGAACTGTAAATGTCAGCACAGGCTCAGTTTTAATGAAGTTATTCAAGGTAATGGAGCTTCGTAATACTGCCCCCTAGAGGAGTACATGAAGTACAGCAGGAAGAGATGAGGGATAAAAGGACATTTGCTGTGGGACAACTTGTAAAAACCCCATGTCCTCGCAAGTTATCCCACCAAATTTAGTGCATTTGAGACTAAATGAAAACAATTCTGCATGTGGGTAATACATGCAACAAGGAGCTTAAAATAAATGCTGCAGCATCACAAGACAGACCAATAGTTTTACTCAGCTACTGGTCTACAGCCAAAGTCGCCAGCAACCAGAGCAAATAAAGAACGTGTGTTGGAAGTTACTCTAAGTCTATGCAATGATTATCTCTGTTGGAAACTTTAAAACTGGTCTCTTGCTCAACCTGTTATCCGGCAAAGCAATGAGCTCTTTTTCTAGTATTCTTCCCTGCTTTTCTGAAGTAAATGGCAGGACTCTTAGGAGCATTGATGTACAGAGGGATCTTGGGGTTCAAGCCCATAGCTCCCTGCAAGTGGCAACACAAGTGGATAAGGTGGTAAAGAAGGCATACAGCATGCTTGCCTTCATTGGTCTGGGCATTGAGTATAAAATGGAGAAATAAGGGGCTGCAGATTCTGGAATCTGGAGCAAAACAAACCGCTGGATACAAGGTCTCAACCTGAAACGTGACAATTCCTTTCTCCCTCACATATGCTGCTTGAGCTGCTGAGTTCCTCCAGCAGTTTGTTTTTTGCATTGAGTATAAAAGTTGGGAAGTCATGCTGCAGCGGTATAAAACTTTTTGGTTTGGCCACATTTAGAGTATTGTGTCTAATTTTGGTCACCACACTATCAGAAGAATGTGAAGGCCTTGGACAGGGTGTAGAAGAGGTTTATCAGAATGCTGCCTGGATTGGAGTGTATTAGTGAAAAGGAGAGGTTGGACAAACCTGGATTGCTTTGTCTAGAGCATCAGAGGCTGAGGGAAAACCTGATAGAAGTATATAAAGATTAAGAGAGGCATAAATAGGGTAGATATTTGGAGTACTTTTCCCAGGCTCGCATGTCTCCATTGAACTTTCCCTCTCTCACCTTAAACCTATGCCCTCTAGTGTTTAGAAGTTTATTTTTGCACATGGTTGGGGGGGGGGGGGGGGGGTGGGTGGTAATGGAAGCAGATACAATGGTGATGTTTAAGAAGCATTTAGACAGACATATGAACAAGCGGGGATTAGAGGGATATGGACTATGTGCAAGCAGATGGGAGTAGTTTACCTTGGCGCCATGGTGGGCTGAAGGGCCTGCTCCTGTATTCTATGTTTTATGTTAAAGGGAACCTGCTTGAGCACGCCCCAGCAGATGGAGGCAGCTTGGGAGCAGGTGTAGGGAGCTGCCTTGCTGTGGCTCTCCTTCAGGCTGCCCAGTATCGTACCCAGATCTGAACCTGAGCCTGAATCTCACCACCACATCCTGAGCTCAAGCAACCATCCCAACCTGACTGTGGAGCAACCATACCTGCAGCCAATTAAACCCCCCTGATTTCCTGGCCAAATCTTTGAGGTCCCATCTTTTCCCAGCCTCCCTAACTAATGCTTCATAGACCACTTCCTGGGCCTCTCTCAACCCCAACCCACCCCACCAAACCACAAGCTGTGACTTACCTGTTTCCTTCTCTCATGCTGCAAAAGTGAAGCAAATTGAGGAAAGGTCTCTGAGCACGTTGAACATGCACAGCCTGTTCTGTTGCTCATGTCACCCTTGGCCACATGCACAATAGAATTTTGGAGCAGGCAATGTCGGCTGCAAATTATGATCTACAAATTATAAATTATGAAAGGAAAATCATATTTGACTAATCCAGTGGATGTGAATTGTAGAATAGATAAGGGGAACCAGTGTATTTGGATTTGCAGAAGGCCTCTGATAAGGTCCCACGTGAGAGGTTGGCCAACAATGTTACAACACATGGAGTTGAGGGCACTCCACTGACATGGATTGAGAATTAATTATCAGACAGAAACAAAGTGTGAATAAACGGATCCTTCTCAGTTTATCAGGCTGTAACTGGTAGGGGACCCCAGGGATCAATGCTTGGCCCCAGCTGTTCACAATCTATATCAACAATTTGGCCGATGGGACCAATTCTCATTCCTTTAAGTTCATTGACCATATGAAACCAGGTGGGATTGTGAGTGGGAAGGAGAATGTAAAGAGGCTTCAGGATATTGACAAGGTGAGTGAGTGGGCAAGAACATGGCAGATGATGTAATGTGGAAACAAAATTGAAGAGAGATTGGGAATGTTGATATCCTAAAGCTCCTTGATAGCCCTCTGCCCAAGTCACTAAAAACCAACATGCAGGTGCAGCAAGTGATTAGGACAGCAAGTAGCATGTTGGCCTTACAAGAAGATTTGAGTGCAGGAGTAAAGATGTCTTCCAGTAGTTCTAAAGGGCCTTAGCCTTACCTATAAAAGAATGCACTTGCCTTGGAGGAAGTGCAGTGGGGATTTACTAGATTAGTTCCAGGAATGGCAGGTTTGCTCTATGAGAGATGTTGTAGACTGGGACTGCATTCTCTGGGTTTTACAAGAATGAGAAGAGACCTCATTGAAACTTATAAAGTTCTTATGGGATGGAACAGGATGGCTGCAAGGACGATGTTTCCTCTGGCTGATGTATCTGAAACCAGGAGTCATTGTCTCAGAATAAGGAGAAGGCCATTTTGGAGCCAGATGAGGAGAAATTTCTCCACACAGACAGTGGTGAATCTTTGGAATTCTCTGCCCCATTAGCCTGGTTTTGGGTGACATCTCAACAAGAAACATTGATAAAGCTAGCCATCTTCCAAAGAGTCTCCATTCTTTTATTCCATACACCCCCACGCCCGGAACTGTGGATACAGGTCTGCCGATGATGGTCTGTGAAAGTTCTTTGTTTCCAACCTTCCCACCTCATCCCGGCCACTGTTTATGTACTTTCTCTTGCTTACTGTTGATAAACAGTTCCATTGGTGTGGAAATGTTCAGGCAACTTATCCAGGTGTCCATTCTTTGAATACATGATTGGGCAGTAGAAGTTGTGCTGCAATATGTAGTCATGAGGGAGCAGCATTGCCAGACCCAACCCTGCCCGCAATGTTTTGTGGTGCAAAGGGATCCTAGTCTTGCATGCACCCTTCCAATCTTCCTGGTCATGGCTTTGCACCTTATTGTCTGCCTGCACTGCACTTTCTCTGTAACTGTAACACTATATTCTACATTCTGTTACCGCTTTTCCCTTGTACTACCTCAATGTCTACATTCTCTACACTTCTCGCTGCCTTGGTTAAGTAGCCAGCCTAATCAAAGACCCCACCTACCCCAGTCATTCTCTCTTCTCCTCCCTCCCATCTTGCAGAAGATACAAAAGCCTGAAAGCACGTACCATCAGGCTCAAGGACAGCTTCTATCCTGCTGTTACAAGACTATTGAACAAGTCCCCTAGTATGATAAGATGGACTCTGACCTCACAATCTACCTCATTATGGCCTTGCACCTTATTGTCTGACTGCACTGCACTTTCTCTGTAACAGTAACACTTTGTTCTGCATTCTGTTATTGTTTTCCTTTGTACTGTTTCAGTGCACTGTTGTAATAAAATGATCTGTATGGATGGCATGCAAAACAAAGTTTTTCACTGTACCTTGGTACATGTGACAATAATAAACCAATTACCAACAGATGCCATAGGATAATGATGGAGGGCAGGCAGGAAGCCTGCTTGACCCTTTGTTTCACCATCTTCCTAGGTCAGGAGTGTTCAGTTCAGCTGCCAGAGCCCCATCAAGATTTTAAACATGATCACCCAACTGAGCACGAATTCGAGATTCAAGCTGGGACTTTTCTGCATTGTGCAGCTTGCATCGATTCGAGCTTCCCACTTCTTTAGCACCAAGAGAATGAATGCCTTCCAAATTCTGCTAGCAGATAGTGATTAAACCTGAATATATTATCCTCCCCCTCCCCTGCTCCCACACACTGCCTGTGGCAGGTGGTAATTTGTCAATTTTGGAAAACGTTATGTGGAATTTGATGGATAAATTCAGGGTTGCACTCACTTTAGCTTTCAGGTAACACACAGTAAAGTTTCTGTGCAAGATGCTGGAAGTGAATTCCTCAATGTATATTAAAATGAATTATTAATTATTCTAATGAAGTAGGAAAAATTCAATTTACAAAAAACTATTTAGGACAGTAAAAATATGTCAGGGGTCCTAATTTACTGATGCAGTTGGTCATACTTTCTGTGCTAGAAGTGCATCTTAATCCCATATTGATCTAGCGAATTTTAGCCGCCAGGCAGCCCACCTATAATGGAGACCAAGTTCTTTTTGATAAGGCCATTTTTAGCTTGACAAATTTCTTCTGCCTGAGTAAAAGTGATCTGCCATGTAAGTTCTGAAGATGCATTATCTGGGATGAATAATACCATTGTTTGGGTGCTGCAAGTATGGAGCAAAGTGGGGTGTATGTGCAGGCATTAATGCCTTTGCGTCAAATCACGCCAGATGCTATCTAATCTCCGTCAGAAGCAGTTGGAGGAAGGCAGGTCACAATGTCAATCAGCATGCTATCCTGATTTGAGCACAATTATGGAACTTGGTACTCTTGCCAATGATATCACTTAACCTTGCACAGCGGGGCACATGTTATGGAGTAGGGGGAGTCAGGAGTAAAGTGGTTTCCTCCAAGCTACCAGCACATTTAAAGGGAGTGTCAACTATATGCAGGCTGGTGGCTGGTTGATTTCTTCTAGTTGCATCCAGAATTAACCACTCTGGAGGATCCTTGCAGCAGTTGACAGAGTGGGTGATGTGATTATAATTGGCTGCTGCGTGCTGCACAACCTTGCCATCACGAGGAGAAACCCTTGCAGCAGTTCCAATAGCAACCAGCTCAGGCAATGAGGAGGAGACGATGGAGGAAGAACAAGAGAGGAAGAGGAAAGGCAAACCAAAGCTTCTGCCTTGCTGCACAGACCACAAAGGACCAATCTAAATGTGTGACTCAGTTCCCCAAACACCAGCTTTCTCACACCTTGTCTATCTAATAAATCTGATCAGCACAGCATTTACGTGGCCACAATGCAAAAATAAAAGCCATTGTAACATTAAAAACTCTAGACAAGACTTTCAATGCATGGCAAAGTCAGCTTCTGCCCCTGGAGGAAGTTGCTGATGGTCTGGCACCAGGACCAGCAGTGTGCAGCACCACCTCAGCTTGGCGGCAGCAGTCCACGGACAGTGTGTGACAGGGGCCAGATGATGGATTACTGAGAGCAGTCAGCATCTCCAGCCACCACTAAGTCACTGCCACTGCCGTAGGAGGCAGCTCAGCAACAATCTGTTCGGGACAAATTGCCCAACTGCTTCGACGCCTCAAAATCTGTTCGTGCCCTGAAATTCACAGCAAGTGATGCCAGCAGACTGAGCTTAGCTTACAAAGCTGCAAGAGGACCTGAATGCAGGCTGGGCATTCACGGCAACACGCAGCCCTTGGGCAGCAGCCACTTGCTGCAGTAGAAGTCGTGAGGTGCCATGTCACGGTTGGATCCATGGTTGTGCCACTGATGTTGCCAAGCACTTCCTTGATGGATAAATAAACTCCAAACTCTCCACAAGGCCCGATGGCAACTTGGTATGGATTCCTTTACCAGGGTTTCAGCCATGTTGCTACCAGGAAAGTCTGGTAACAACCCTATTGTGATTAAATGCACCCGAACTATAAGGGAATCCTCTGCTGTCTCTAGTTGTGCAAGAGCGAAGGAAGTGCGTCAGTATTTTTGTGTTTGGGTAGCATGGCTGCTTGTGGCTGAATAGCTAGTAGTGTATGAAAGGCAGTCAGTGCAAAGGTTATAGCAATGTGTAATGATGAAGAGATGCAAATGAATGTTTGTTATTGACTGATAAATGCAATGCCTTGAGCAGGGAGTGCTGCCAGCAGATAGGTTGGTTATGGCATTTGACCTTAACTACTTGGGTAAAGTTGTCGAACTTTCTGCAGCTGCACGTCCAGGTCCCTGGGCTTTCAGTCTGGCATGACCTCCTTTCTATCGGCTCTGAATGCCTCTCTTGGCTCCTGTGTACACAGGATATCTCTGTAACTTTCTACCTCCACCACCAATGCGGCCTCAAAAAACAGAGTCCACACTCTCCCATATTAATCCATTCTTCACTGTTTCCCAGGTCACTTCTTCCATGACTATCAATATCTGCTTTCAGTCATGAGCTACCTTCCCTTTAAGAGGTGTAGACTAACTTTAAGCAGTGCAAGCTAGCTTTCAGTGGATGCACACAGCACTCATGATAATAGGAAAAAACAAAGTTCGTGTATTGACTGAGTTGTGATCAACAGGCATCGGTTAATCACACATTGCAATCTCTGGACCTATTTTTGGGGGCTACCGAATTTAGCCTCTGCTGTTCATATTGCAGAACCCAGGCTAATTCTGTCTTTTCAAATCATTTGTGCTCTTGTACTGAACATAGTGACTTTACAGCAAGCAACAATCTGGTGAACAAAATGCAAGATCAGTCAGTCAGTCTTGGACATCCAGGGTATTAACCTATCTGGATTAGTTGCCAGATAGCAAGTTAAATGCCAGGGTAGTTCTTAAAGGACCATAGAAAGAATGAAATACTTCTTGGGGAATCAGGTGTTTTACCTAGTAGTGATTAAACTGTCATTGATTGAATTCTTGATCTCTGAGTATCAGATTTGATTTTGAGCCCCAGGAGGAGCAATTGGTCTGCCGGTGTGCCTCTTAGGATTCATTGGATTACTCAGTAGACAATGAGGATGTAATAACTTGGACACTGGGCACACTGAAAGAACTGGTGTGCTCAGACACAAAGGCTCATTGGTCTTATTCCTGGGTAGTCCAGAGACCTGCAACCTTGCCACTGATTACTGTGTAGGGACAAGGCTCTCTAATATAGACATAACCAGAGCAGTTGAATCCCTACAAGCCATTGACTAAAGACAATGGACTAGACTCCCTTTGTCCAAGACCCTTTAGTTATTCTTTAGCTTGTATTTGTAGGTTTAGGAATTCCACTCATTTAATTCTTCTCTGCCTGTGGTAATGTTTAACTTGCCAGACAGGTTTGTGGAATTTATTTGGTAATTTTTAATAAGACTCTGAAGCATATGTGTGAGAGCACATAGTTAAACCTAATGGTATTCCTCTACATGTCATGACCTATAGAATCAGGATTCATTCACTCCACCTTTTATCTAATTATTTAATCAACTAAATATATACACAATTAAGTGATTTTGACAGACTATTTTACATTTTTATTGGTCAGGAACTTGTGGTGCACCCTAAAGGCTGGTTATAGGGTAATTTTGCAGGATACCAATGACTCATCTGATTGTGGGCCTGCTGCTGAAAACTTGAGAAGTGCCTTAGTCCCAACGAGCAAAAGGAAATATGGCATCTGGGGCCGGACTTAAGGTTCAGAAGTCAAGATAGGCAAAGTGTGAGGAGCTGAATGAATCCTGGGGATGGGGATGATTGTGCCATGCAGGCATGGCAGATGTACATCAGAACTGACTGGAGGATCCTGGAATGGTCAAGGGATCAGGGATAGAGATCCTAGACCTGCGGTCAGGGAGGTAAAGGCTGAGGGCAATCGTGAGGTGCAAGGGGAGGGGTCAGGAGGTGAAATCAGTGGGTGGAAGGGTTGGATCTTCATGGGAGAACCTGAAGGAGGAGATACCACTTGGACTCTCCCAAATATGGAGCCTCAGACTGGAATAGCCCTACGAAAGCATGATTGAACAAGGGATGCCCAATCAACCAGGACTGGCTAATAACCGTCAGGTCAATATGGATTCCAAAAGCAATGTTACATGGAGATTGATGTCATTGGAGTAATATCCAATGTGAAAGTGGTGTCAGATGAGCAAGAGTGAATCTCGAAGGGAAGTGCCCGGTCATATTTCTGGAGTGTGTGATTCGAGCTTTGTTCCACTCCAGAAGAGGTCAACTTTCTAATGCATTGGGCTGAAAAAATGAAGTGCTTTAACTTCAGAATTTCTAAGCCCTATTATTGATCCAAATTGTGTCTTGACATATGGAGCAAAAGGTAACTGGGGTAAATTTAGGAACAATGACACCTGTTCATCTGTAAATTTAAATCATTAAAAAAATACAAGTATTCAAGAGGACCCTAGAGTTCAAGGAAAGTCACAGATTATGATACTCGCGTTTAAGGCATTGCTCATTCTCCTACTGCATTCGGTGAGAATATACAGTGTTCTCTATTCAGCCTGCTCTATTCCTTTCAGTTCCGGTGGTGTCAGCGAGACAGAGTCCAAATCCTCCTACAAACTTAACCTCACGAGGAGATGAGCATTATTACTTTCCAATCGGAATTTTTGGAGCTTTTTTATTCAATACTCTTAATTAATATCAACTGCTCAAACTCCTGGTGGTGGTATTTGGATAGACGGGCACTTGGACTACCAGATGTCATTTTATATAGAGCAAAAGACCCGAATATGGTTCTCAGACTGAGACATTTCACATGGAAAGAAACTTGGAACAATCAGAAATGTAACCAGCTGGCAGATTCAGCGGAGCTTGCATCCAAATGAACCCTCTGCCATACAGAAATCATTATCCCTTTGGCATTAATGAAATATGACTCCTACTAAACTCGCTATTGGGCCAAAATAACTGCTGCTAATGTTATAGTGATCGTACATGACACTGCCTGCTCTGTTACTTTCACGGAGATGCTAAACATACTTTAAATACCCACTGAAATAGCAGAGGAAGGAATTGGGTAAGAACCACATTCATGACGCAATAGTCATTTCATGGAATGTACCAAGCAGTCTATCAGAGAGAAGCTTCCTCACTGTACCCCTTCCACTCCCAAATCCATTGCTTAACAGAAGTGACCTGGATCTATAATTAATTCATTGTGCTTTGTACAGTAAAGTAGTGAAAGATTTTCTTACAGGACTTATTGATACAATACTTGATGGCAAAATATAGCACAATGGAATCTTTGGTGCTGCAATTGATTTGGCAATATTGGAATGGTATTCTCACTGTCTCTTTTAAGCTTCACTGCTCTCAGCTGTCTGTCTAGTTGAGTTGGCTATATCTCTTGAAAAACCAGTGTGAAATTGTGATGATTTAGAAAAAAAGAATGAAAGCAAACTACCAGTTATTAACTCCTCAATATCAAAAACACGAAGTGTTTTTGACATTGAGGAGATCAATATAGGATAATGAGGATATGGCATCCCAGATGTCATATTTCTCCTCATGATATTAAAGATCAATGTGTTTTTAGTATTCATCAATGACAGGTAGATTTCTGAATGATACACCTGATAAAACCTCAAAGCAAGTGAGGTCTCAGTGAATACTATAGAGCCCCAGATGTTATGTGAAACTGCATGGTGTCCTCAACATGCCTCACCAGGGGTACAATGTAGAGTTCTGGGCACTGTAACACAGGCATGAGAGACTCTTCCATGTTTTAGAAATGCTATGAGAATTATTTGACTGGTTAAAGCTCTGAACTAGCCATTTTAAAACCAGGAAATATGTTATCCAAAATGATGAATATGCATAATAAAGCTGAGCAATGGAGCCTTCACACTCTGTCTCTCTCACACACACAGTCATGAATACATGTGCACTGTTGCCCACACACCTCTTTCTCTCACAAACATTTTTCAACTGGAGTCACAAAGATCAGAAATCTTGTCCTCCTTATCTGGAAAGACAGGGTGGAACTTTGCTACTGCTTTTCTTTTTTTTAGATAATCCTTTTCCTAGTTTGGTTAATACCAACAAGAAAAAAAGAACTAAAGTATCAATGTTATTGCTGAAAACTGACATGTTTTGCCATTCAGAATTTTTCAGGTCTTCTTCATATAATTGGAATCTCAAGAGTTAAAATTGTGATCACGTTGACCTATTCTGAGTTGTTTAACAGCTGAAATTGGTGGCTGGAAGTGAAAGGCCTGTCATAAAAGGGAGTGTGTTAGCAGGAAGCTCTGTCGGTGTTGCAGTAGAATGGAATGTTTAAAAGATCAGACTTGTAATTTCCAGGATAAGGGTGGCTGCTGCATTCTGGTGGTGGTATGGAAAGCATTGAGAAACATTGCCAGCCCACTCACAGGATACGCAGGGGGAAGTGAGACTAACTGGGCAGGGGTCAATGAATAGTTGCGTGTTCAGCTAGCCAGGGGCTTCTCAGGGTCTACTGTGGTCTTGTATCCTGAGTTTCCATCGCCTAATAGAGGGGTTGTGTCCTGCAGGATGCAGGGTGTGCTGCATTGCGTGGGCTGGTGTGGTGAGCGACAGTGGGTGGAGATTGTACTTTTGCAGCTGCCTTTCCTATGACACCTTTTAAAGACACAGCCCACGATTTGCTTTGTAACAAGGAAGTCTGCAGTTTAAGTTCTGTGTCTTTGCCCAATTCTATCCAGGCAATATTATTTTTATTTAACTTGAAAAGCTTAGAGCAACTTAATGCTGTGATTCTTCCTGAAAAATGTACAGGAGTTGACTAGGGGCATACAAAATCCCTGAATGGCCTGTCAATCCCCAATAATGTTGTATTTAAAACGAAATGACTTAGAAATTACACAAACCATGCCTTGCAAGAGTCAGTACCTTACCTCCCACCAACAGCTGCTCATCTCTCAAGACTGTCTGCTTTACCAATTCAATTCCCACCTGTTTTACTTGTTAATGTACTTTAAGTATGAACTGAAGTTGAGGCATTTTGTCAGTGGGAATATAATAGCTGGCACTCGTCATCTTGTGCTAACTGAATCTCATAACTTGTGAGATGTGATTGGCAGGTGCTGCCAGCAAATTGGAAGAATCGAGAATGTGAAATTGGATTCCACTGGAAGTTTTAACAGGCCATTAAGCATGTCCTTGCAGAGAACCAGCACAGGGTACAGGGGGAAATGCCGAGGTGTGGGACTTGCTTGGTAGCCTCTTAATGGCCTCTTTCTGTGCTGCAGGTTTTCGTGGTTCTAACTTGAGCTGTTCAGATCTCCCCTTTGGCAGGAAATATGTCAGCCATTAGTTGCAGAGGTCACACAGGGAGAATGCCCCTCTTCCCCCCACCCCACCCCCAAAAAAAGTGCAGAGAATTCTGAATTAAACCTTTCTTTAATAACGTGGAGCAAGGACCAGAATAAAAGACAGAATTCCAGAAGCTGATCAGTCCCAGTTGAAATCATCTCAAATATTTGTGCAATTAAAAATGTGTAAAAGATACAAGAGGGCTATTGTTACAAAAGGTCTCATGGGGCAGCTTCAGGTGAAGCTCTGGATTACAGATCACCAGGCTGAAATCATGACAAATCATCTGCAGTATGTTGATCTGCATTGGAAAGAGAAAGATTGTTCAATATTTTATTTTGGGTTTGACCTATTATCAGAACGTGCTCCCATTTTCCAACAAGAGACTGCTGCCAAACATTCAAAGCTACTTCTTTTTCTTAAACTTCCAGGGTTCAGTTATGTTCCCCTGTCTCCTTCTGGACAATTATGTAGGAAAAGAAACACCCATGAAATGTGCTGATTAGCTTACTCTGTTAAAATATCTAGCTAAGTTGTTTCCAAAGTCAGTGAGCATCATTTTTTTTCAGACAGCATTTCTAGCATTGCACAATCGTAAGATATGTCAGAAACTGTCTTGCTGTGAAAATGCACACAATGTGACAAAACATATTTTAATTGAAATTGAAACTGGTCTGAGTAAATTGGTAAACCAGCCTCAAGGGAAATTTTTTTAGAAAGTCCCCCCCCCAACACCAAAAACAAGCAATGTTGTATTTTACTGTCTAAAGCGGAAGAGAATGTTAGTAATGTATTAAACGCAGAAGCTTAAAACATCCAAAAGTCTTGAGTAATGTCTGAATGTGTTGTCAGTCAGGTTTTCCATGACTGCCTATCCATTAATGTGGACTGCAGATACTGCTTGCCTGTATTCCTGGAGGCAAACTCCTTGTTTGACAGAATAACATTTCTATTTAAATTTTCCATATAATGGAAGGCCCCTTTCCACTAAACTACCATCACTTATTTGGGGTCATTCAAGTTCTGTTTAAAAAAAATGGTATTTTCACTTTGTAAATATTTTGAATTGTGACTATTTCTGCTATTTTTGGTATCTTTAAAAATAGCTGCTCTTAATCAGAGCACATTCATTCTTGCTGTTAAAAAACAATTTAAGTGGTAGCAATGTTTTTCGCTGAATATATGTCATCTGTAAACAATAGAAATATATTTTATCTTCTCTACTAAGCTTCTAACTTTAAAGTCTGAAGAACAATGAGCACTGGGCAGCACTAGTGTTGGACCCATGTGGGTCCTGGTAAGGTGTGGCACATTCCCCACTCTGTAGATATGACCTTATTTAGCCTAGAGGAGATACTGCGACCTGGCCCTGGACAATTGCCCAAAATCTATGGTATTGACTATAAAAAAACTAGCAGTAGAATTTGCTACTTCTGCAGTTTCGTTCTTATTGTGAGATTTTGAATCATAACAGATGGCCCATAACCTGCATGTGAGCATTTGGGCTGAGTGATGTCATCAGGTGACCACTGGACGACATGTAAGATTTCATGCTACGCGCTGACAGGATATCCCTCAATTAAGCCAGATCAGGAGTGGTCATAAGGATTCTATTTTAGATTTTTGATAAACTGTCTCTTTTTCTTAAAGAAGTCATGTGATAAGCTTCAAGGAGTTCATCAGCAGTTCAGTGAGACATGGTCAGAACTTCAGTTCATTTTCAAGTGGATCATATCCATTTTATGAAACTTTCAGATCAATTTAGACTACTGATTAATCATGCGTTGGACCAAATTTAGCTGAAAAGGAAGTCATATGCACACAAGATAAGACCACAAAATGGGGATTAATTAAATTTTATAATTTCATATCTGATTGTATCAAATGCAAAATTTACAAAGCTTTGGCTCAGTTGCAATAAAATATAAAGCCTAAATAATTTTAATAATTGGAGGTGTACTTTCTGCTGTATAAGCTTTCCCTAACATTTCTTTTTCAATGCTTATGGCTCCTAGCCACTTTACATCTCAAAAAATCTTCTGAAGAGAAATTGGGAGCTTTTTAAAGACTTGGACAATATTTCCAATGTGAATTCATCAGGAATAGTTATGTTATAACACAATCTTTTTAAATATAGTTTGATTTCTCTTCATTTGATACTTCAGGTCAGTTCCTATTCTGTACTTTTTTTTGCTCATTTTTCAGTTAACTCAAATATTCAAGAAAGCTGCTGGCATAATGTTAGCTTGTCACTTGATTATTGATCCAATGTATCTTTTTGCCTACTTTTCCTTGGAAGCTTCTTGCTCTAAGCTCACTGAGGCCTTTGAGATGTAATGTTATGTTGGTTATGGTATCTGCTTAATCCAGTAGCAAGATAGGCCATGTCCTTAGTAAGAATGGAAATGCTGGAAATACTCAGCATCTGTAAAGGGGGAAACAGAGATTAAGTTCAATAATCTTTCATCACAGCTGCCTGGAATTCCAGATGTCTCCACAGTGCCATTAATGTCACTTTGTGAGGACCAAGTAAAAAATGTCAAATTCAACTGGCCAGTTTGGGCAAGTACATTTTTTTTTGTCTTCACCCCACTCTTGCTGGGTATGTATATACATCTAGATATCCATTCAAATTCAACCAAATGCTCTTGTGTGATTAAAATGTGGATAGCTAAATGGGAGCACCTGCAATCTCCGAAAGACCTTCTCATTTGCTGGGCTTAATCGTGCCATTTTAAAAATCATCCCTGTCATATCTATGCAATAGGCTGTCAGGTTTCATATTAACTATGCTGCCTCTGGCAATTGAACCAAAGCATGAGTTTAGTTGTTCTGGTACCTAGGTGGTCAGCAACACTGAATACCCAAGGGAGTTTTAATTTCACAGAAACACTACGTTTCTTTTATGAGTGCTTTGGAATTAATGGAATTGGCATCGGCAGAGTTGAATTAGCTCAATGCATAACTCTGTGCTCCTTGACTTGGTCCAGAGCCATTCAGCCCTGAAAGATGGTGAGTTTAACTGGAGATTTGGGTCAAGTTTGTTGATTTCACTTGGATATTGACACAAGTCTCTGTACTAATTCAGAGGAGTCATCTTTGTCCCATTTCTGATCACAGCTGGTGTATATCAACATAGGATCATTTTTTTTTTGGCTCAACCAAACCTGCCCCTCTAATTTGAACATCAGCCCCACCTTTCATCCACAGGTGAAAAATCTGTCAATAATGTCTGGTATCAATCATGAAAGGTGGCTTTTTAATGGTGTACAACAGTGCTGTAAGTATTTTTGGGACATTTCACAGCTCAATCAGCAATCAAGATAATCTGTCATGTTTCTAATTATGATAAATGGAACTTTCTTAAATGACCCATCTTGGGCACCTATAGATGCTGATAAAACTTTATAAACAGCTAAGTTGAAAGCACATAATATGATGGTGTATTCTGCAGTGGACAGGGGTAAGAGATCAAATATTGGAACCATTGTAAGCTGTTACCCAAATGCAAAAACACGTGATTATGTGTGACAAGGATTCATCCCTGTATGTAATTAAATCACCTTAACTTGCCTTGCTACAAACAGCTGTGTTGCAGGAGCCTACATGCATTCATTGATGAAGGAAGAACATTTCTGAGGTTAAGATGACACCAAATATGCAGATTAACAGATATTATACCAAAGAGGAAATTTCTCCTATTTTAATTCCACACGCAGTGTCTTCTGATTCTTCTTAAAAAAAATGATAAAATGTTCTTAAGTCTCACCAAAATGGCTTATTTGAAATTTTTAGGCCATCTTGCCTGAACAGCTAAATCTTTGTGTGAGCTTAGGAAATTATGTAAGGCATTGCCAGAAATAAATAGCAGTGAAGAGTTTTTAATTTCATAATTTATCAGTTTACATTTTTCTCCTCCATAAGGGTTCTCTGGATATAGGCTACTGGTGATTTTTAACGTGAGATTGATTCTGTTGGTGGTCAAAGGTGTGCTAAGTTATCTAAATATCCAGCTTCATTCCCCAACCTGTTACAAGTCAACTGAATTGAGTTGGAGTTTAAATATTAACTCCTGCTAGTCATGTTGTTTAAGAAAATGGTAACTTCCTGGGGCTCCTGTTTTATTTGCTATCCAGCCTTCTCTGCAAAATTGGATATGTATGGAGATGTAAAGAAATTAAGAGGCCAAGACTGGTCCCTTTCTACCCTATGGCTTCTTGATACTCACTATCTCTAAAGACAGCTTTGATCCTAACTATCCACCTGTGATCAAGAGAGGGGTACGCTCAAGCTGCCATGGAGTCACAGAGAGACACAGGCTCTTCAGTCCACCCATTTTCACTAAACCTACATTAATCTTAATTTTACTCTTCCTACATCCTCATCCGCAGCTCTTCCCAGATTCTAGCACTTCACCTACACATTATGGCTAATTTACAATGGCCAATTAACCTAGAAACCCGTAGGCCTTTGGGGATGTGGGAGGAAACTGGAGCACCTGGAGGAAACCCACATGGTCACAAGGGGGAATGTGCAAACTCCACACAGACAGCACCTGGGGTCAGTATTGAACCTGGGTCTACGAAGCAGCAGCTCTACTAGCTGTTCCACTGTATTGAAAATAATTTTTTCATTGCTTTAACTTTTTCAGAACAATTTACTTATTAGCTTACCATTTTTAAGGGGAAGAATTTAACATTTTTTTTGTAAGCAAACACGTGATGATAAAATTAATTTTAAATAAATCTATATTGACCACAATGGCTACAATGATTCATGGCTTTTGTACTGTTGATTTTCTATAGAGATCATATATTTTTAAGTTGTAATTGTGCATCTCGTGATTTGTTCTATTCTGGCTGTCTAGTTAGCAAGTTCTGTGGTAACTGCAATGTAATATACTGCACGACCCTATATGGAGTAATTAGACTGATTCATGCTACTCTGACATCTTTACTTAATTTGGCCTACAGCGAAACAAACTCTATTGCATGAAATGCACTCCATCTGCCTCAAAACCTCAGTGACACATCACACATGATTCAGTCTCTGCCTACTCCCTCCCCCAGAAGCAGCCCCCTCTTGTTTACGCCTGTTCTGATAGTAAACCTTTTAACTCCGTCTGAAGTTTGCAGTGGCAGTGTGATGTCTTCAGCAGATCATCAGTGCTCAAATGTAGGGGGGAAAGGCAGCTATGAGGGAAGCTATGCTTAAACTGTATGGATACCTGGATTTAAATTGGATTGGTATGTACCAATGTTGATTCCAGAAATAGTGTATTTGTCTTTTGTTTGAGTAGTTGGAACTAACACTAATAAGCAGTTGTGTTTAAAGACTTTTTTGTTGTATTTAGTATCTGCCAGATTTGTAAACTTGCATATCAAGAATGGGATATTTTCTCTGGTTCTGGTTTGATTATTTTTTAAAAGAACGTTTGACAAACAAGTTTTTATACGCATATTAAAAAAAAATAAAATTAATGAAAGAAATAAGATATTATGATGGATCATCACTTCATTTGTACATGGCATCATTAGGATTAAAACAACAAATGGCTTCTATCTATCTCCTTTCAGCTTCTTACTCCCCACCCCCACCCTCCTACCTTCCCCCTCTCACCTGGCCTATCGCCTGAACTCACCTATCACCTGCTTGCATGTACTCCTGCCCCTCCCCCAACCTTCTTATTCTGGCTTCTGCCCTCTTCCTTTCCAGTCCTGATGAAGAATCATGATCTGAAACGTCGACTGTTTATTTCCCTCCAGCATTTTGTGTGGAAGTGGCTTTGATGACTCTTTGTGGTAAAATGTCGTTTTTTCATTATCATAGTCCTTAGTGTTGAAATAAATTATTAATAATTCACCCTGTCCAACACTCCACATCCCCAAAAAAACCTTTGGAACTCAGGCAGGCCAGTGAGTCATCACCACTCCCTGTCTTCCTGTCCTCAGACAAAAACTATGCTAAGAGAATAAAGTAAAAGCAGGACAGCATGTAGGAAAAGCACCTGCTTATATCAATGGACTCTATGTTTAGAAGGCAAAGTAACATAACAATGAATTTTGTCTGTTGATTGTACTTCATAGATGTTTAATTTGAGGAAACTTTATCTACACAAATATACACAAATACACTTTTATGTTATATGTTGAGTTCTTAGTAACTGTTTTTGCACAATCTCTGGAAGTTTCAATATAGCTGCTAAATAACACAAAGGTTTAATATATTTGTAACAGAACAATAGGTTCATTAACTATCCATCTGTGGGTATAACTTAAGGCTAATGAGATCTGAATATCACTGTCATGCTTGAAATGATCAGATGCCTTAGTGTTGTTCTGGTATTTAGGACTGGAAAAGTTTGTAGTGTTGCAGTAAAATATTCAAATACCTGCTGATTTGTTGATTAGTGGCCTGTAACACAATGATGGCATGGGACAATCAGCCATATTTTATGTAAACTCATAATTAAGTTATAATTATCTGTTAGTCAATGCAAGCATTGTGGACTCTGATAACACAACTGTTAAAAATCGTCAGTGACTATATATTTACAGACTTGACTAACTTTTTTATTATAGGGTAACTATAAAATTAATGTGTACATTTTTATTTGTGGTCTCAATCAGGGAACAGTTGCAGGAGGGTTCTGCTATTCATACATTAAATCTTTCAAAACACAAGATCCATTTGTTTTGATAATCCGTCAATTTCACTGTATATCCTTTTCAGTGTTAGTTAACACACCAGGTCTTTGTCACAATAATATTAAATAATTCTGCCAGGTTGTCTTTCATGTGGAGTGGGGGAGGGGAAAGGGAGAATGGCTGCACTGGAAGTTGTAGGCCCACTTCAGGATACACTCCCCAGTGTGGGGGATCGTTTAAAGAGCACCAGACATTTCCCTTATTTGGATGAAGGCCAGTCCTCTTGTGTGTAAGGCAGGGATATTTCCTGCTCGAAGCGTCTGTAGGCACAGCCCGGGCGTTTTCTGCCTGTTTTACTGCTATTTTTTTTGAATGAATGCCCTTTTCCTAACCCCAGCCTAGCCCCGATTCAGAACTTTTGTGCTGGGGTTGGTCATGTGATTGCTAGACTCAGTGCTGGGTGAGACTCAGCCATTGGCCGGCGGGGTTTGGCGCTTCTCTATAAGAACAGCCGCGTTTATGTTCTGAGCTGCCTGCAGCCTTCCTCCGCTGCTGCCAGCAGCTCCTCTCCGGCTCTCGCAAGCACCAACAAACATGAGTGAGACAGTCATGTGGCAAAAAGCAGCATGATCACTGCGACCGGCCACAACAATAAGCGGGCACCAGAAGCACCTCGGACCTGGATTACTGAGTGTAATGCGCTTTAAACGGCACGTTAAATTGTGTTCTCTAGTGAAAGGAAGAAGAAATACTCTTTAAAACACCAGCAGCGACATGTGTGGTCTGAGTTTTTTTTTTGTTCTGCTCATGTACTTTGTTTCTTTTTGTTGAACAGGGGGTGAAATAGCGACTTTCTCTAAAGAGCTCAAGTGTCAGCGGTTGACAGAGGTGGCATCCTGTAAGAAGATTTGCTTAAAAGATTTTTTCAAAAAAAAAGCAGTAGTGTAATGGAGGGGACTTCCAGCTAACCAGCAGCAGCGTGGTGCCATGAGGAAATACTGATGAAAGAATGCTGATCATAGCGATGACTTAATCAGACCGGTGAGTAAAAAAAACAATCTAATCATTTTTTCTTCAATGAATCATTTGGAAATATTGTATTAAATCATAGTTTATAAATTGATAGTATAAATTTGAATGGGAATATTAAAAGGGGCGGGGAGAATGTTTTTATTGTAGTGGATTGTTAATGTTTAAACTGCCAGTCAGTACTGGCGTTAACTTGCACTCTGCTATCTCTGTGGGTTGGTCAGCCTGCCTTTTACAATTTATTTGGGTACTACGTTTCAGATTAGGTACATTTAAAACCTTATGATTTTGTTTTGATTGATTTCTAAATCAGATTGTAATGCTTAATGTTACAAAATCAGAGGTTTAAAAGAATTTTGCAGCATTTAGGTGTGGGGAAAAATTGTAACTGTTTGACTCAGATTAGTAGACTTCAGTTCCTGAAAGGTTAATGCGTGGCACTTGTAAAGCTTGCACTCAATTGAATAATATTTGGTGGTGGGACAGGAGAGGGTGACTAGAAAACAGGACTGGGGTCAAAGTGAAACAAAAATTGCATGCAGCCTAATAGCTATATTTTGAAGTGTTGAACAGGAAAATAATAATAAAGGAGCAGCAATAAAAACTTAAAAGATAAGACTGATGATTAAGGGTGGAGTTCCCAACAACTATTACAGAAACTATTGAGGCCCTGGCGCCAACAACTCCTTCTACACTTATTGAAGGTGCGGTCCAATGGGTCTGGTTTTCAATTTGTGTGAAAGTCTAATTGCCACACCCTTGCAGACTAGCAGTCATTGCCAGGAAAAGGAGTGCTGGCCAGTCCACAGCAGACAGGTAACATTCTAGAGCCATCCAGTTTTTGTCATCTAGAATAAGAATAATTGGCCTGAGTTCCCAAGATAGGACATGCTTCCTGCTAGCAAAACCCAAAATTGCCCTGAATTTTCTTTCTCCAGATCTGGAATGCCCAACTAGATGATTCTGAAGTGAAATGGTGAGGCAATGTAAATGAGTTATGTGGGTAGGAGGTAGGTCAGAACAAACCCTGCTCCCAAAACCCCTCTCTGAGACTTTGACAAACAGCAAAGCTCCGCCCCCAGCTCTGCCATGTGCCATTGCTGTCAAAGTTTTTAAATGTTTGAGAGTTTCTGATATTCAGACTCCTAAAAATGTATTGAAAATAAAATCCTTAAAATCATTCAAAGTAAAACAAAATCACTGAAAAGAATGTATTTATCTTCTGTACACCCCTACAATCCTGATTCAAATGAATGGGCTTGTGGATACCTGCAATGGTTCTAACTTTGTGTTGAACAGATTTCTCCAGTGTTAATAGTGATGAAGTTCTCAATGCAACATTGGACTCAATTGGGGAATCCACCAGCAGTGCACAGATAGGAACTGTTGACAAAATCTGGGTCACTGCATTCCATAAATACATACAGTCATGGACATTTCTAAAGACAAGTAGGATGAGTTAAAACAACTTTTCATGGCAAAGAACCTTTCTTTTTTGATATCCCTAAATAACTTCCAGGACCAAAGCTAGTGAGCCTTTTATTTAAATTTGATTTGACTTTTTTCAATGTCGCTTGCCAGCAAATATTTTTATTTTATTAAAGCTCAAAATAGCTCCTATTTATTAGGACAAAGAAACTGGATAGTTGGGCCCTAATCATCATGTTGATAATGCTTATTTCCCTGCTGTCACACAATTTGACACCCACACAATTGCATAAGCATCAAACTGCAAGATTGAAGACTTGCAGCATTCTGTACTTTGGTAATACATGGCAGAAAGATATGTAAACTTGAAGGCATGTCAGACACCACCAGTTACTTGATATTGTCTGTGACATGGGATAAGCCTGTTGGTATAGTTTTCATGATTGTCACAGGCCAATAGCTTTATGTACTGATTACCTTAAACTATATTGAACTCAAATTTTTAAGGTATAGAATCTTATTATGCTTGTGCTGGCTCTTTAGAAGCTTTGGGAAGAACTATCCATTTAACCTTATTTTTTCACCTCCTGTTTCACTTTCTTTTGAAAATTATTTTTGCTTCCACTGCTTTTTGTTGGGTAGTTCTTGTCCAAACAACCTTCTATTGGTTTCCAATATCCAGTTTTGGTATTTAATGGAATTCAGTTTTTGTAAGTTAAGTAGGACATTTTTGGAAAAGTTTTTTGGGTTAGATCACAAAAGCTTTCTTGAACTTTAGCCCTGGTGCCAGAAATAGATCTGTTGTACCTTGGTCTTGATACTTTCCCAATGTAAAGTTTCCAAAGTCAGCGCACACAATGATTTGGACAAGTTTAATATTACACCCAGTTTATGGATTAATATACCCCCTCAATCTTGATTTTTTTTTGGGATGAATAGGCTCCTGAAGAAGGTGAAAATGTGTGCACCATTTTTGGCAGCTTTCATAACTGACCCCATGATACAAAAATGAGTGAGTTTACTAAATTTTGTGGATTAGTATTGTGTAGGCCAGGTTTCTGTGGCAGTTCTACCAGATTTAGCCCAGAATAGTCAGAATTGGCCATATAATCCAGGGTACAGAATTCTACTCCTTTCATCTCTAAGATAAAACCCACCAGAGAAGTTTCGTGGAACCATGAAAATCACATAAAGAAAAAGAATGTTCATGCCTGCAACCTTACACAGGAGCTGATAAGCAGAGCAGGTAGGTCACCACAAGGGCCTGGGAGTATCTACCATCATTAGACTAGCTTGCATTCCTGATTTGCTTTGGAGTCTCTGGTAAGTAGGCATGAATTTAGGGTGGTGCATGTGGAAGCAGTACTGGATAAATGAAACATTTCAAGGGGCAGTAATTTACTTCTGTGAATGCTGAAAGTGACTGAAGCTATTTAATTTCCAAGGCTCCAATTGCCAACTAGTAGATCTCGTCCTCTTGCAGCTTCAGGCATCAGCTGCACACAGGAAGTTGCACACAGGCCCCGGGGAATGCTGCACAGCAAGACTGAGTCAGCTACGTCCATAAGTTCCCAAGGATGTTGATATTAATCATGTTTATAATCTCATCATTATAAAGGCTTGTATGTTTTTAATTCAAAGTCTCAACATGTATATAATTAACATTTATCCTTAATAAAATTTAGAGATTTTTTTTGTCTCTTCATACCAGCTACATTCAACCTTTGGAGGGGCCTCACGTGAACTGATTTTTCTCCATTTATTATTGCTGACCATGGAGTTGTGGAGGAAGGACTTCCTACACAACCAATCATGCTCTACAGAATATCTGGTGCTGGTGGGAGGATTGGGGCTGAATTTAATGGGTGGAAATATTAGTTCTTCCCACACTGAGGTACAGAGCCAAGTCAATCAATGAGACATTGAGGAGGATGAGAGAAACTTTGGCTAAAATAATGATGACTTCATCATTCTTGTGGCACTGAGTTACCTCCATCATGAGGAAAAGCACATGATGTGTTTTTTGCCTTGGTACTACCCTTTCTCTAATTGTAATCTGTGATGTCATTGCCAAGTAAAATTCAGTTGATGTTTTTTCTGAAGTGTCAAAATGGTTATCACTTTGAAATTTCCTAGTTTTCGTTTTAAGGAAAATGCAAAGTGTCATGGAGCAATGGCATAAGTCCTTGTTGAGACGGCGACCTGCACATTCAGAATTAGCAGCTGTTAAACAATAACTTAACATTTGCATACAAAAGTAATAACAGATTTAGTTCTAGCATGGTTTTATGGTGATCCAGTGCATTCCTAATGAACTCCTTTTTTTTAAATCTCTACCAGAAAAAGTAAGCAGTTAGAACTGGAGTAGGCATTACACTTGTAACTGGATGAATCCTTCCAGTAGCTGTTTTGTCTGAAGCCATGGAGTGATGGGATGTGTATTTATTCCCAGAAACTCCTATCTAGATGATCCTAATCTCAGTCATCAAATGCTGGTAGCAAAATTGGTCAACCTGGATTTTCATTGTGGGATATGTAATATCATTAAAGGAGCTGTACACAACTTAAAATGACTAAGATTTTATGGCATTTTTCTTAAATTCGGTACAGTATTTCTGGTTTCTTTAACTATCTAACATCTTATTTTAACTTTCTCATCTGTTGCTTATAAAAACTGGAGGACCCAATCAGTTAGCAAAATGTCCATTTACATTTTGGGTGAATCCAGGTGAAAGGTGAAGCAAAGATGAAGGTTTCTTTGAGCTGGTTATGGGGATAATCTGATCATGGACCCTTGCAAGTGATTGAAGGAGATAACAACAGGTTGATCTCCTTAAGGCATTCAGTTTCTATTTAGTACACTGTTGTTTATTTTATTGCTAAGTGGTCAGAAGGTGTTGTAATAGTAAAGAAAATGTTACTTTGCCTCTTATTGAATCTCCACACTTTCCAGAGTCCCATTTACATTCTCCTTCCCTGATGGTAGAGCTGAGATGGTTCATTGCATTGTACTGAAGTTTTAGTTCAGACTGGTGAATCAATCCATTTTCTGACCTTTCTACTTGGCAGCTGATTACTCTATGAAATCCAGGGTTTAATGCCCCTTTTTATTATTGTTCACTCCATCCTTTGGTAAGAAACAGTTTGCCTTTTTTTTAAACCCCCTACAGTTAGTAGGAACTGGAACTTGCATGTGATACATCAGGAGTTGAAACCCACAAGTATAGTACTATAGAATGTGACAATGTTAAATTTTGCTAATATACCAACTACTTTCTTTACCACATTTAATGTAACAAAAATGTATTTTTACTTTCAATGTGACCCAGTGAACTTGATAATTAATACTACAGTCTAGTGCTGGATCTCTTAGAAGTAATTTGAAGAAACCTTACACTTGCAAACTTGACTGTCCCCACCAAGAGTGTGCTTGCCTACATTGGCCCATAGGAGAACATGGTGCTGCCAAATGTTCTCTCACCAATTCATGCTACTAATGTTTCTGTAGACTAACAGTCACAGAGATGCAGCATGGGAATGGGTACTTCAGCCCATCAAGTCCATGCTAACCATCAACCACCCATTTACACTAATCCTACATTAATGCCATTCATTTTTTCTCATCAGCTGCTTCCTCACCTACACACCGGGGGGCAATTTACAGCAGCAAGTTAATCTACCAAACCGCACATCCTTGGGATGTGGGAGGAAATGGGAGCATCGGGGGGGGGGGGGGGGGGTAGGTGGGGAGGGACAACCCACACGGTCACAGGGAGAATGTGCAAATTCCACATAGACAGGATTGAACACGTGTCTCTGGCACTGTGAGGCAGCAACTCTACTGTGCCACCCAATTGTTTCAGAAATGTAGTCATAGGAATGGGCCCTTTGGCCCAGGTCCTCCATGCTGACCGTGATGATGCCTATCTACACTAATCCCATTTGGCTACATTAGGCCCATATCACTCTAAACCTTTCCTATCCATGTACCTGTCCAAATGCCTTTTAAATGTTGTAACTGTATCGGCCTCCATCACTTCTTCTGGCAGCTTATTACATACACCCACCACCCTCTGTGCCTGTGTGCTTTAGTTTTAGACTCCCCACCCTACAAGAAAGACTCTATCTACCCTACTTATGCCCCTCATAATTTTATAAATTGTTCCAGTGAGAACAAACCCAGCCTATTCAATCTCTCCTTGTAAGCAAAGCCCTCAATTCCAGGCAACATCCTAATGAATCTCTTCTGCACTCATTATTGCTACCACATCCTTCCTGTAGTGTGGTGACCAGAAATGCACACAATACTCCGAGTGTCCTAACCAATGTTTGTACAGTCATAACATGACGTCCCAACTGTTATACTCAATGCCTTGCCCTATGATGACAAGCGTGTGAATACCTTCTTCAATACCCCATCCACCTGCATCGACACATTTGAGTGGAATGGATGGGAACATCTACTCACAGTTCTTGCACATCATATTTTCTGTGCACTGGTGCCAGATTAGATGACACTATTTTGGCAAACTACTACATTCTTTCTGTATTATATTTCAATGGAAGGAGGCCATTGCTGCCCATTGAGTCTTTGCGAGCTCTGAGCATTCCCATCAATCCCATTTCCCCTAATTAGTTCCTGGTAACCTACGCTTGCGTGCCCATCAGCTCCACCTTCATTCTCCTACCACCCTCTTGTACTACAGCTAATTTACCAGAAGCCATGTAATCTATCAACCATCATGTCTTTGGGATGTGGGAGGAAACTGGAGTACATGGGGGAAACCCATGTGGTCACAGAGAGAATGTGCAAACTCAACAGTCAGCACTAGTGATCAAAACTGAACCAGGTTGCTGGAGCTATGAGGCAGCAGCAGCACGATTTGCTGTGCCACCCCACCATTCTAAGCATGTAGCACCTGAGTGTGATTCATTGAAATTTGTCATTTGTAGATGGATTAGCCTGCAATTCTGAACAGTAAATACGAATCTAATCTGATTCCCTGGATGAGTGCCATTTTTAGCCCTTGTCACACAACAGACAATGCCTATGTCTGTTTTAATCATTCATTGAGATCTGCTAGAAGTGAGAAACTAGGTTGCATTAATAACTGTGCTGATCAGGGATATTCTTGAGCTGATATGATAACTGATTAAGTCTGCATAAAGTCAGCCCTTCATGGTAAATTTTACTGTCTTTGTCCCAATATAATTTTTAATTCAATCACTTCTACTATAACCTTTTGTTTATTGCTGAGGAGCAAAATAATGCTGAAATGCTGGATTCAGATTGACTGATGAGAAATGTCTCTGTGGACTGTAAGTCCCACTCTTCTGTCAGGAGCAGAATGTACAGTATTGAGCAGGCAGAACCAAAAATGTTAAAAATAAATATTGGTTAAAACATGCCAAGGAACTTAAGATGTCAGAAAGTCCCTAACACTGTACCACAAGCCACATCCAGAGATGCTTTGGTTGCCATTGATAGCTGAGTAACTCAGTATTGGGGCAGTTACTGACTCGCCATGAATTAAATATTTTGAATTTTAATGGTTCACCACATTTCTGTATAAACTGTCTCTGTACATATTTGAACAAAATGTTGTACTTTTTACATTGACTTGAGCACAACTCTGACAGGTGCTAACTGTTGCTGATCCAACCAGGTGACCTATCACAATCTCATATAAATGAATCTAGAGTTTGCAAATTCGTAATATTGCTAAAACTGATAACTGAATATGTCAATGTGAAAAGCAAAAGCTCCTTCCACGGCCCTTCTTGGTGAACTGTTATCTCCCATTCACCTACTGCCTACTTTTGCCAATTTATGGAAGCCTCTCTCAAGACTTGCTTTTTATTGAATTTCTCTAGCTTGGAGTCTTGAACAAAACATTTTTTTTTGCAATAACCTTTGTCACTTTCACAGAAGGGGCTCAATCTAGCTTCTGGTACTGCAGTCAGTCCTCTTCACCATGTCCAAAGTTCAACATAACAATTGGGATGATCAGGTTTTACCATGGACATACCATCTGAGCATGCTTCATTCAATGTGCATGTGTAGCGTCCCTTTAATGTACAGAAGCATTGCAAGATGATTCAGAGGCATAACAATTTGTAAAGAAACTCTTGAAGGTAGCAAGGCAGAAGGTTTGAAGGAGGGAAATGCACTTAGGATGCAGGCACAACTGTTGATGGTGGGCTGGAAAAGAAGTGAATGTGTAGAGTGAGAGGTGTAATGAGAGCTCAAGGAAGATCACGGGGTGGATGAGGCATTAAGTATTGAAGGTGAGCCTGAAAGGATTTAAATTGAGTTCCATTTTAAAGTAATGGCTGAGTTGAGACTTGGGAGATGGGACAGCAGCAGTGTTGTCGTGGTCTGGAGTTTATGAAGGAGGATAGGCTGGGACAACCCCAGCACTCTAACCTGTAAGTGATGAGGTGAGTTGGCATGGCCTCAGTAGAAGATCAATTGCGATGGAGGTGTCAGGTGTCGATGGAGATGGTCTCCATAATTGTGGATTGAGGGGCCACAGTTGCAGTCAATCAGATAAGGTTCACAAGTAAACTGCTTCAGCTTGTTATAATAGCTGGGGTTGAGTTGTCTGACAGGCATTGGAGCAGTTCAATGCTATTGGCACAGGGAGATCAGATTGCAATGCAAGGAAGTTGACGCTGTGGATATAACAAAGAGACTGCATTTGGATGGGGTGGGCAAGTATGGGCCCAGTGTAGTAATATCGGTGCCCAAGAAGTATATGTGTGGGATGGAAAGATATTTCTGGAGATGCTTGAAATATAATTGGGGTGGATTAAAGCAATAACAATCCCACTGGACAAAACTGCAGAGGAAGTGTTGAATGTGGATGTTGTGCTTGACTGAACAGCTGCAGAGTGGGGGTGTTTGGTGAACTGTGGTGAGAGGGTTCTGTTCAGTTCCTGTTGTGCTAGGGACAAAAACTATTGGCTCTTTAGAACAATGGTGTGGATTTAAAGGGTATGGTCTTTGGAAGAGGTAGGTTGGGGATACAGATGGTCATTTTTGAAGACGAGTGCCAGGTTTGTTTGTAACAAAGCAGACAATTAACATTGGTATTCAAAGGAATATCTGATGAGAAGAAACAATGTGCAGTGTAAAATTGCAAAGTAACAGGAAGAGTTTGTGGCCAGTAATTTACTGGGGATGGAATAAGAGAAGGGGTTGTGGCCTCATGGACAAGATGAGAGGGTTGGGACAGAGTAGGAGATTTGGAGGTGGGGGAAGAAGTTGTTGATCAGGTGTCTCCAATTCTCGTAACCAAGAAGTCTGAGTCCATCAGTGAAGAGAAATTTAAGGGGATGATTTGTTATGGAGAAAATACCCAAGATAGCGTTTGGAATATTATGCAATTTAAAAAAAATGTCCAATAGCACTGGATAGAGTTCTGGAAGGGAATTTGAAAGCCCGTTTGTGAATGGCATGGAGAATACTTTTCCAGAGGACAGTGAGTGCATTGGAAGCTGTTAAGGAGTTTATAGGTTCTGAAGGATACCAGGAAGTGAGTGGTGATGGTCATGCCTTGCCTATGATCAAGTTCATAAGAAACCACAGGAGATCTTGAATTATTTATTCATTGTCTGTCCCTAATATGTCTGAAATGATTTACTAGGGATTTAAGTCCAGATCATTTCCTGAAAGGACAGAACCAGCTGAGGGTTTTTGTAACAACTGGGTGGCTTCATGGTCAAAGATTTAGTGAGCAAAGGCAGGCAAAACATTTGAGGTTTCAAGTGGAGTTAGTTAGCAGATCTGCTTGCACCGTGCAGAATCTTAGGGAGGATTTAGTAGAAAATTGGGATGGAGATCACCAAGATTTGAAGTAGAAGTGGTTGTATGAGATCAGAACATGATTTTATTTATTTCATAGTAGGGTAGGAAGGTAGCATCCAAAACTGAAACTTTGAAAATTTCCTGCACCATCTCCTACCTCCGTGGGCTGGGACAGTGATCAATAGAAATAATGCTATTCCAGAGACTGGAATCAACTCACTACCTTCAGACCAGCTTTCAAAACTGAGAACCCTGCTGGTCTGAGCAATTCAAAGTTTGTTACTATCTAATTAACTGCTGGAGCACCAGTTAGTCCTTAGAACTTTGTGCCAACTAATAACATAGAAGGGTAGAGGCTCATTTTAATTCTCTAGCTTATAAACCAAGCAAATCTACCATGACCCTTGCATGAATCCAGTCTCTATACTTGGATTCTAAAAGCAAACATTTATTAAATGTAGGTACCGGATATAATGGTAACTTTAAGAGTGTCCATCCAATAGCTGGCTTATGGTATTATTGGTTGGGAGGGGGGTGGGGTCTAGACAAAATATAAAAGGGAAGTGGTCAGTCAATGTTGTTGAAATATTGCATAATGATCTTTCATCTGACCAAACAAAATTGGATATTGAGAGAATAATAGGGGGATATTCTTGCACATTTCTCATGGGATTTCCTTATCCAGGTACATTTAGTGAAAATATCAAAAACTTGAAAAAAATCTAGTCAAATCAGCTTAGAAAATTATAATCAAAACAGAACATGCTAGAAATAGTTGGCACTCAAGCAATGAGAGAAATGTTATACTGTTCCTCTCTGCACAGATGCTCCTCACCTGTTGTGTATAGACTTTTTTTTCACATTTCCACTATCAGAGTATTTTGCATGGTATTAGAAAGGTGTCTAGCATTTTTTTGTTAAACATGTTTGCAAACTCAATTTGCTTTAAAATAATTCCTACTTTCATCCTACATAATCTTGCTAACTTTAGGATATTTTAAAATTCTTTTGATCTGATTCTAATCCTACAGATGGAGGAAAGAATCATAACATTTTTGTTTTACTTGCTGACATACTGAACACAGATTTATTTAGGATGTATGCTATTCCAACAACAAATCATTGCATCTCAGTTCCCATTCCAGAAATTAATCAGAATGAATCCGTTTGTATTTGAATCATAATTGAACCAGATCCATTTGGAGGGGACCATCTCTCCTAGGAATTAAATATTCCTTATCTGTATGAAGGGATCCTAATCTTTTTCTCACAATTTGGGGCAAATCTTAACCAATTATTCAGTGTAGTTGGCTATGCTAGTCTTTCTGAGCAGCTGCAGCCAGATGGCCATTCAGTCACACCACTGAAAAGATGTTTCTTGCTGGCAAGTCAGTGTTCCCTTTTTAGTAGAAATGTGGCAGGATCCTTCGCTACATGTAATAGGGGAGAATGAATCAGCACAAATAAATTGGGGACTTTTGGGCATCTGTGCAGTAATTTTAACATGAGTGACATGAATATTTAGTATTTAAGAATTATGAATGATTCAGTTCCTGTTGGTTTGATCCTGCTGACAACAATTTGGTTAGGAGAACCGAAAAAAAAAGTTTAGAATGTGGATGTGGTGAGCCTAGTCATCTTCAAGGTATTTCAGAGGAAACCCACATCAACTGTAATAGTGAACTTTGAACTCTGACTCCCAAGTATAGTTACAGCATTGCTTAATGGGAACAATTAATTTTGATTTGTTTCAAAATTTGTCCATCATTGGATACACTGTTACTTGGTATATATAATATTTGCATTGCCAGTGTTAAGAGGATCATTTTGCTTTATCCAGAAACTCTAGTTACAGGAACGGTATGGTGATTACATCTATATAGCCTTGTGGCCATATATTCCCACATAGTGAGTTTTTGATGCTATCATTGAAAATATAAATTGAAGTCTTTGAGTAAATAGGAATGTATCATTAAAGTTAACTCAATCATTGCCATAGGAAGCAATTATTGCTTTTTAATTGTTCAAAAGGTTACAATCAATTCATTAAATCCTGAATACCACACTACCTGAAAGAGATTTTCTTTAAGTTCCACTCCCCAAGAGCAAATTCTAAGAGCTAACTTAGCATTTTCTAATGTAGATTACAAGCAACAGTGGACGTTGTCGTACTACATTCAACATCTTCCCACGTTCAGATTTCCATTAGTACTCTTTTTCTGGTTAACCTAGTTTGACACTTCTTGATTTTCTTTTAAAGAGACTTGTCATATGGAACTTCCATCACAAGCTTCTGGTAATGTACCATATCTTGGATCTATAGGAACTTCAACCAAGTCAAGGCAGTTTGGCAGCATCCTCCTCTGCAAAGTCCAACAAGCTGTTTTGCATTATTACATAGTGGTCCCCCATATTTACTATATAGGAAGGTCTGTTAATGCTAAATGAATGCATTTGATGTGATGTGGTCCAGAAATATTGCACCTGAAATGTTGGCACTGTATAGATAATTTCTAAGACACTGAACAGGCATTGGGAACTTGAGTTTTTTTTTCTGGGCTGACTATCAGGAATTTAAGTGTCCATAATCATCCACTGAGTTGGTGGATGAGGATCATTTTGGCTGTCCAAGATTATTAAATTGCCTCTTAGTAACTTGCTTTCAACCCTTGGAATCTTACTAGTGTCTAATACAAAAGTAAGGCATTGGTGAGACTGGTTTGAAGTACTGTGTACAATATTAGTGTCCTTATTTAAGGAAGGATGTGAATTCATGGGAAGCAGTTCAGAAAAGTTTTACCAGATGAATATCTAGAAAGGTTGGACAGGCAAGGCTTGATTCTGACAGCGGGTCTGAGTCCTGAGATGTTAGCTGTGTTCTCTTTCCACAGGTGCTACCTGACCTGCTGAGTGTTTACAGCACTTTGTTTTTATATTAAACTTTTATTCACTGGAGGTTAGATTGAGAGGGGACTTGATGGGTGGGTCACTTTATTTTTTTTTTAAAAAAACAAGGGTTTAAGACAGATGAGGGAATTTTTTTTGCTGAGGGTCATGGGTGTTGGAAATTTCCTTCCTCAAAGCGTAGTAGAATATTTTAAGGTAGAGATGGATAGATTCTTGATATGGTGAAATACTGTGGTAGATGGGAATGTGGAGTTGAGGCTAGAATCAGACCAGCCATTATCTTAAATGGTGGAGCTGGTCTGAGGGGCTGAGTGGCCTGTATTTGTATGTGAATATCTGTCTCATCTCCCTGGCAAATAGCCCATCTGGCTCTGCTCGTATGTTGGTAATGAGTATCTTTATTTTAGAAACTATTTCTGCTTAACTACCTTTTAAATTTTATTAGGGATTCAGTGCACTATATAAATTTGGACACTTAGTATAATCCTCTTTAGTGACTAATTTAGAAATTACTCATTTTGTTTCAGAGCTGCATTGCTTTTTTTTAAAGAACACCAATTCCTCTAGTCTTTGTTATACTGGAGGAATGTTCTTATCACTATCCTTATTGCAACTTTTGCTTATATTCCTGTTATATAGGGCATTGTTACTGCATTGGTTCAGTAGCACTTGTACCAGTGCCTTACTCTTTTTGGGTTTTGTATAGTTTCTACTTTAATTTCCTGATTTATCTGTTGGAATTTATTTTGTACTAGGCTCAGTCATTTTTTCATTCAACACAAGTATTTTAAAAGTATTGCCTAAATTAATTTATTCACCTTCTCCCTTATTCATTTTTTTTTATTTTGATGCTGGTTTCCATTGTTAGAACATAGAACAGTAAAGGCCCTTTGGCCCACAATGTTGTGCTGACCTATATAAACCTTATCCCCATTCAATCTATCTCCCTCTCTACTTCACCTCCCATAATCTGTTATTTTTCTTTTGTTCACGTGCCTATCTAATAGTCTCTTAAATGACCCTATCATATCAGCCCCTACCAATCCACCCCCACCCCCACTCCCATTGCATTCCAGACACCCACCACTCTGTGTATATTTAAAAAAAGGGTGACCTCTAGTATTGGCCATTACCACCCTGGGGAAAAGATGCTGGCTGTCCACTCTGTCAATGCTTCTCAATCTTGTACCTCCATCAAGTCTCCTCTCATCTTCTGTTGCTCTAAAGAGAAAAGCCCTAACTCGCTCAACCTCTCCTCATATGACATGCTCTCCAATCCAGGCAGCATCCGTGTAAATCTCCTCTGCATGCTCTCCAAAGCTTCCACATCCTTTCTATAATGTGATGACCAGAACTGAACACAATATTCTAAGTATGGTCTAACTAGAGTCTTGTAGAGCTGCAACATTACCTCTCGGCTATTGAACTCAATCCCCCGGCTAATGAAGGCCAGCACACCATACATCTTCTTAACTGCCCTATCCACTTGTGTGGCAACTTTGAGGGATCTATGTACTTGGACCTCAAGATCCCTCTGTTCCTCCACACTGCTAAGAATCCTGTCATTAACCATGTACTCGGCCTTCAAGTTCGTTCTTCCAAAGTGTATCACTTCACACTTCTCTGGATTGAACTCCATCTGCCACTTCTCCACCCAGCTCTGCATCCTGCCTAAATCCTATTGCAACTACGACAACCTTCTGCACTATCTACTACACCACCAACCCACCCTTCCACTTCTTCATCCAAGTCAGTTATTTTTAAAAAAATCACAAAGATCAGGGGTCCCAGAACAGATCCCTGTAGAACACCACTAGTCACTGACCTCCAGGTCGAATACTTCCCTTCTACAACCACCCTCTGCCTTCTATGGGCAAGCCAAATTTAGAATCCACACAGCCAATTTTACATGGATCTCATGACTTTCTGAATGAGCCTACCATGGAGAACATTGTCACATGCCTTGCTGAAATCCATATACATCACATCCATCGCACTACCTTCATCAATTTGTCTTGTCACTTCCTCAAAAAAACTCTATTAGGCTTGAGGCATAACCTGCCCTTCACAAAGCCATGTTGACTATCCCTAAAAACTATGCTTCTCCAAATGCTCATAAATCCTGTCCCTAAGAATCCTCTCCAATAGTTTGCCCACCACTGCCGTAAGACTCACTGGTCTATAATTCCTGGCATTATCCCTTTTTACCTTTCTTGAACAATGGAACAACGTTTGCCATCCTCTGGTACCACTCCTGTGACCAGAAAGGACGCAAAGATCATCGTTAACACTCCACCAATCTCTTCCCTCGCTTCCTATAGTAACCTGGGGTATATCCTGTCTGACCCCGGGGACTTGTCTATCCTAATGCTTTTTAGTACCTCCAACACTGCTTTCTAAACCTTGACGTGCTCCGACACACTTGCCTTTTCCACAAACCTCACATTTGTCCAAGTCCCCCTCCCTGGTGAACACTGAAGCAAAATATTCATTCAGGACCTCCCCTACCTCCTTCGCCTCCAGACACATTTTCCCCACCCCCCTTATCCCTGAGCAGTCCTCCCCTCACCCTAGTCATCCTCTTGTTCCTCACATACATGTAGAATGCCTTAGGGTTTTCCTTAACCCTATTTGCCAAGACCTTCTCATGTTCCCTTCTAGCTTTCCTAAGTCCCTTCTTGAGCTCCTTCCTAGCTACCTTATAACTTTCAAAAGCCCTGTCTGACTTTTGCTTCCTAAACCTTAAATATGCTTCCTTCTTCCTCTTGACTAAACCTTCCACTTCTCTTGTTAACCATGGTACCTTCACCCTACCATCCTTTCCTTGTCTCTGTGGGACAAATCTATCTAGAACCCAATGCAAGTGGTCCCTAAACAACCTCCACATTTCTGTGGTGCATTTACCAGAGAATGTCTGTTCCCAGTTTACGCTCCAAGTTCTTGCCTAATACCATTGTAATTTGACCTCCCCCATTAAATAATTTTCCACAATGTCTGTTATCTTTGTCCATGGCTATGCTAAAGCTCGGAGTTGTGGTCACTATCCCCAAAATGCTTGCCCACCGAGAGGTCTGTCACCTGACCAGGTTCATTGCCTAATATGAGATCCAGCATGGCCTCTCCTCTAGTCAGACTGTGTCAGGAAACTTTCCTGTACACGCCTAACAAATTCGGCCCCATCTGAACCTTTTGCACTAAGGAGGTGCCAATCAATATTAGGGAAGTTGAAGTCACCCATAACAACAATCCTGTTGTTTTTACACCTTTCCAAAATCTGCCTTTGATTTTTTTTTGCAATTATGTAACTGTAAATAGAAAAAGCAGTAATAAGTATTACCCGAGAAATTTGAATATAGGCTAGCCTCATTTTCCTGATACAATTTCTTGGGTCCATTTGCCATGATGCACTCACAGTACAGTGCCATCTGGGACTGCTGCCATGTAAAGTGTTCTTGCATTTTCTTCATCAGTTGTTTGAAGGTGGTGGTGGAGGGGAGGTTTCCTTCTGACTGCCAATTTCCCAAGTTTCTATCCCTCTCTTGGCCATGACCCATACCCAGTCAGACCTGCGGAGCTCCAAAAAGGGTGCTGCACAATACCTCTTGGTGCTTAAAAAGGTACAATGTTAATTGTCATCCATTTCTAAAACATCAGGTGTTTGCCAATTGCTATTATGACAGAACACATCTGGGCTCAACTCGTAGTTTAGTTTGTAGCAGGGCTACTGATCCACTGCAGTAACTCCAATTAATTGGTGGTGTGACCTCAACCAGGTGCAGATGGTAGCATCAAGTAGCATTTATATATGAGCTGCCTCTTGTAGTGGTTGGCTAAATGACTAGTCTCCATAACAAAGGTAATGTCAATCTGCACAACCAAAGGGAGAGTGAAATAATGGGGAAAGAGTTTGAAGAATGAATGCTAATGACCAGAAGCACACTGCAGATACAGATAGAATGTGGTCATGGATGGACAGTGATCAGACAAGCTTTAATTCTGATTTTTTTTATTATTATTGAGAGCAGGGGACGACCCTGGCTAGCAGAATTTCCGCATTCTGAGATGTGTACAACAAAGATATTTTCGTGAAAGACTGAAGATCGGCTAGTGTTGACGTAACCAAGTTTAGAGGTGACAGAAGCAATTTTTTAGAAAGGAAACTGCATTTAAGATATTTAGCTATGACAAGGGCCTCTAACATCTATTGTTTCAACCCTAAACTATTGTAGAATTTAACATTGAATTATTAGAAGTCTAAAGCTAGAAAAGTTAAAGAGCAGGAAACATAAGCATGACAGTTGTAATTTATAAGTATGAAAGTAAATTCTTCACAGGTTCTTGTACATTTCATTTTTAAAATACAACTGAACAGGTATTAGAGTAAATAAGTCCATGGACAGTTTGCAAGAAAGCACAACATCAAAGGGAAAACGTGCACAAAAAATTTTAATAGTTTTTTTTTAAATTGCCCTCACTGCTGGTGGGTGAGCTGTATGTTGCTGTGTGATCTAACCTTATGAAATATTATGGCTTTGTTTCCTACTGCAGATGCCACAAGAAACCAGGCCACCAGGAGTGGCACCCACTGTGGTGCCATAGTTCCTGCTTTTGGAAGTAAGTGAATTAGATTTCTTCATTCTGCTATAACACTGGCTGCCTGTCTCAAGACCAAATAAATAACTGCTCTAAAACACAAGTGCCTGTGGGGAATTTCACCATTGTGTTATAATCTGAATTTGTACAAGGTGAAAACCAAGAAATATTTTCAATTTTAACCATTTCTTTCATCCCACCCCTTTGTTTGACTCTGACTTAAGGGTTCTCAGGCAAGAGGTCAGATTCCTCCCAAGCTCCTAGCATCTGTGTTGCATTGAACATTCACAATCTGACTTGCCCCTCTGACTTCCTCACAATATGTTGATGCTTTGCTTGAGACACTCCTTTTTCCTGTGATTGTAACAACTGACAATGTTCTTACTAAGTGAAAATCATTTGGTAGGCATCCTGATGAAAATTTTGGGTGCTGACTGTCACAAAGGATATAATCCCTCTTCTTCCTAGGTAGTCTCTTGGGGTCACAGATGACTTTCACTCTGGTTTTGTGGGTTCTGAGGTGGCTGATGAAGCCAATGTGGGAACTGCAGACTCTTCCACAGACTAGCTTGTGAGATGGTACTCTCTTGCCTCTTATGTAAGGCTTCTCTGTGTTTCTGTTACATGTATTCTTCCTTCTCAATACCATCCCAAAAGCTCCTTGTATTTTAAATGGTCATGGGCCAGGGATTCCAAGGAGTCAGTGGGGATGTTGCATTTCTTCACGGAGGCTTTGAGTACATCCTTTCTCTTTTTTCCAGTCTGCCAGATAAGCTGTTCCCCTGACAGAAATGAATGTCTATTTTAAGAGTCCACTGCTGAGTGCAAGAGTGACATCCCCTGCCCAATGTATCCAACTGAGTGTGACAAGGGCCTCCGTGCTGAGAATGTTGGCCTGGGAGAGGATGCTGATGTTGGTTCGCTTGTCCTTCCTGTGCGGATCGTGTTGGTAGTATCTTTCTGGTGTTTTAAAACAGTACAAAAGCAGGAATCACTGTGGCCTGATAGACCGTGAGATTTGTCTGTTATGTCTGAGGACTTGATATTTACCTACCCTTTTCCTCAATCAACCAAAGGTTATGCCATCACATTTGAAGGCAATATCTGCCTTCACTGAGAGAAGGTTCCTGAGATATGGAAAGTTTTTCACATTTTCCAGGATCTTGCCAAGAACCTTTTCAGTAAGAGGAGAGTGCAGTGTAGCAGGAGTAGGTTAGTGCAGAACCTTTGTCTTGTAAGTTAGGCCCATTCTCTCTCGTGCTTCAGTGAAGTATCAATGATGGGTGGTAGCTGAGCCTAGGAGCACGTGTGGACACAAGTGATCTCTGCAGTCTGCAGCCTGACTACAAAGGTTCTGGTGACCTTGGTTGTGGAATGTAGTTATTGTAGTTTTATGGTTTCCTAACAGTTATGAAGGTTTGCTCCACTCCTGCAGGAAGTTTGTCACCCGGTTGCATTCCTGATGTTGCCTCCTTTTGGGATTTTCTTGCTAAAATGCAACGTGTTTTCAGAATTCAGTTAAAACTTGGGTTAGTGATTTTGGGTTTGGTTTAACTGTACCACTTCATTTTTTAAAAATCTTTCTCCCATTCTACTAATTCAACAGACAGCAATGAAGCCAACTACTTGAGGGAGGAACTCCCCTGCCCAACATATACACTCCTAACCCCGTTGGCAGCTCCAAGGATCAGCTAACTCTGCACAGAGAAGAAGCTGATTCTGGGACTTGTTTGTGTGGCTACTACTTATTAGATAATCCCACTTGATCATGATGCAAGTAGCAGTAAGCCTCAATTGGTGGTACTGGCAAAGAAGTGGAAAAACATTAAATGAATTGTGTTACCAGATAACTTAATACAGGTGCATGGGAGGATCAGACTGTGACAGGTCATTCCACCAATAACAACCTAATTCCAGTTCCAAAAGTAAGTTGGGGAGCATCAGTGGAGAAAGAAACAGAATTAGCATTTCAGATTGATGATCTTTGACCATACCTTTTTGGTGAAGGGTTGTTAACCTGCAGTGTTAACTGTTTCTCTCTCCACAGACACTGGCTGATCTGAATATTTCCAGCATTTTCTGTTTTTATTTTAGAAATTTTGTACTTTGCAAAGCCACTTTTAAAGTGCATGATATGCAAACAGAGTTGTAGGGTAGTGGCTGACTAGGCTGAAAAATAAATACAATACCACACAATGCAAATCCCACATAGAAAATATTCTGGAAATTGTAGTTGTGTCATTTTTCTGGAACCATGATTAGCCATGTATTAGCAGTAGCTATATTGTAGATTCATTGAAGTTACACCCAGGAAATAATGACATCACTTGAAACATAGTGTCTACAGCACAAGTGACCATTTAGCCCAAAGGATCCATGCCTCCGTTTATGCTCGACACAACCTCATCCCACCGTTCTCCATCTGACCTCATGAACATTTTTCCATTGGATGCTTTATCTAGTCTCCCTTAAATCTTCATAATGCTCTTCACATCTGCTATGTGTTATGATAGTGAGATGCATTTCATCTGTTGAAGTATCTTTCTCCATGTCTACCTTTATCAAACCTTTTGTCTTAAAAGCCTACATTGAAGACGATGCTCATCATTACAGGAAGAAGTCCCAAACTGTTCAATCTTTGTGTTACTACTAAATTCTGTTATCATTTTTAGCATTCTGAATTTTCCCCAATGCCTCCACTCTTTGCTGCATGGAGACAACTTTATTATGTCATCGAACCCCATTCTATGCAAATTTAGCACAATTTCACAGCCTTTTGACTTTGATCCCCTAGAAATGAAACCCACTCTTATTTTCCTTTTTTAATAGCTGTATTAATCTGCATTGCTCTTTGAATGATTTGATTATTCCCAGCATAACACCACCAAAACAATCCCTCTGCCCCATTGGACACAGTTTTCTCCTGAGTACTTGCCCTTGTTCTCCCAGGTATCGAACTTAAACTACATAGAAATTTACCCACAATCCCGTTCTAGAAGTTTATTAAAGATTCGAATTTCTTTGGAGCAACAAGCGGCCCATTAAACCCTCTCTTGATGTGAATTTCCCAGTGGGAACATCCGCAACAAAACTGATTCCAACCTGATTGACCTTCTAATTGTAAATCCCACAGTAATACTTTGCCAGCCAGTTAAGATATGCCTCCTGATGTCAGGCCATCTCAGCTGTCATAACACTTAAATATCGGTAAATATCTGGCAAACATTTAAAAAAGCATTCAAACTATTAAAATTTTAATTTCTAAATTTGAAAACACACTAGACAAAATTAAGTGAAACTTGCCTCTTTCCCCTGCCATTTCTTTCCACTGAATTGGTTGGAGTTGTTGAACCTGTGCCTGGCCTGAGCTGGCTGAAGTTCAGCAGGCAGATTTCCCAGTGAAATCGCTGGGAAACTATAGTAAGTCCATGAGAAGTCCAACATTGAAGCCTAGTCGGAATGATGGTGTTGATCAGCTGTACGTGAGTCTCAAACTTCTTGGCAGTTATATAGATAAATCCAGGCAGTTCAAGATCAGCTATTTTGGGGAAATGATTTCTTGCATTTTATCACAATCCTCCTCTTTATCAACAATGCTTCTCAGGCTATGGATTTTGAAATTGTACTTCTTTGAGAATGAGTATTTATAGTTGTTTCAACTAATTTTGTTTCCTTATTTCTTTCCAAATTTATTTTAGGACAAAGTAACATGATTTTCTATAGTTATAAGAATGTTCTTCTATCTCTAAGATAGCTGTTAAATGTTAAGCACTTATCCTTCAGGACAAAAAAGTCTCTCATTAGTAATGCAAGTGTAGGCTAAATGCTATGTTTTTGTCTATGTACATGCAGGATCAATATTAGAAAGATAAGTGTGTAAACCAACCACAACTGCACACCTATTATTCAGTTCTATCTGTCTTTTGTAGACTTGAAAATAATGAGTCTGTACCTACAAATATTACACATCAACATCTGTTAGTTTCTTGAATTTCTAATATTACTTTGTAAAACTATTAACACAATGTTGTTAATTTAAACATAAAAGTTAACTGGATGTATAGATCAAAATTGTGATTGGAGAATCTATCACAACCATCCATATTTTCTACATAAACAATCCTTTTTATAAAAAAAATTGCATTATCCACTCAAGATGATCATAAATTGTCCAAAGAAATAACCATTGGTTTTGAAATTGTATACTACTTGCAAATGTCTGAATCCACATGAAGTTCCTAATCTCCTGACAATACTGGAATTGAATGTAAATGTTGAAATAGATTTAACTCTTGGCACATGAAGGAGAGAATATTTTAATAGAGATCATGGGTTATAAGCAGAACCTACACAAACCAATATTAAAATGATAACACCAGCATTTGCTTCCATTATGTATTCCACGAACCAGCCAGGAAAAGTGATGATCATTGTAACTTGCAATATTGAACTCTGTCCCATTGCAGTAGGAACAGGACAAAGGAGTTAATTTTCATCATTTCACTGAGGGATTGCACTCAAACATCTGCCTTAGTACCCATCCTTAAGGAATAGAGATGAGTCATATCTGTCACTCTTGAACTGAATTTTCACCTTCCCAGTTGGAAGGAGTACAAGTTGTTTTGGCCTTCCTAAAAGGAGAACTGAAGTTGGTTCCTCAGTGAATCACAAATTCCATGCATGAATCCATTTATCATGACTTCACACCATTGGACTATTACCCTACCCCTGCTTTTTTTTCTTTCTCTTTCCAGTTATCAGATCAGAAGTTCAAATCATGGTGTCCTCCTCGTGCTCCTTTCCAGCTTAAAAGTACCAAAGTCAATTACATACACTCTTGGTCAAGATCTTACTGCACATAACAGACTTCCATTTTGGGGCCTTGCTAACCCCAGCATGAATCATTGCTCTCTGACTCATTAAGGAAATTGTCTGTCAAGTATGTGTGTGCTTTTTTTTATTGTTCGGGCAAGTATTTCAACCACTATTTCTGAAATAATTTAAAACCATTGTTTATAAGTAATCAAAGAGGTTAATGCACTTAAAGTGACTGCCACTTTTATTTCTGACAGGATTCATGTGATGACAGGAGATGAGACTGCAGATGCTGGAATCTGGAACAAAAAAATAAACTGCTGGAGAACTCAATGGATCAAGCAGCATCTGTGGAGGCAAAGTGATCTTTCCTTCCACAGGTGCTGCTTAACCAGCTGAGTTCTTCCAGCAGTTTATTTTTTGCTTCATACGATGACACTTTGACAGCTGTCACAATGACCTGTATTGATATCTATCATTTGCTCAGTAGTCAGTGTAGATTCTGTCTACATCCAGCAGCTACATCTGGCTACTGGGTCTCTGATGGCATCACATTCCACTTCAGGGGCCTCATTTATTTTTGTGGCTTTGTATCCAAGGTCAATCAACTGGAAGATGAAGCCTTCAGCTAACATTCAGATATTCACTACAGTTACTAAGTTGAACCCGTAAATACCCAACTTTTGGGATTAGTAAAAGAAACTCAGATCTGATCATCAACTGCATGTTATTGGCAACTTTATAATTTTTGGTACATTAGGCTTCATAATTGAAAATCACAGCTGCATTCATTTTCTTTGGGTCCTTTTGATCTACTAACTGTTCTCTTGCTGTGTCCACTGCCATATTTTGTTCCTTATCAGCCATTCTGTCTGAATGTGACCTACTGTGGGTTCATCTTCTCTAAATCTTTTATAATCCTCAGTTGACATTTTGTTAAATGTTGGAAAGCTGCTACATGTTTTTAAATCACCATGTCTCCCTGAACCATGGATCTAGCTATCCATCAACTTTCACTTCAGCCTATTTTCAAGTCATGTGTTACTAATTTGTTTGTTAAATGTTAGAAAGCTGCTGAACTTTGTTAGATCACCATGTCTCCCTGAACCACGGCAAAGACCACTTGCAAAAAATCTTTTGTTGATTTCTGGATCCCTTGAAACATTTCAGATGTTACTCTTCCTATTGTCAGATGTGAGCCTTGATACCTGACTATTGTCTTGCCCTCACATTGCATAGATAAGTAAAAGGAAGCAGTTTCTAGTCATTTGCCTTGCAGATATATTCTTCTTCCAAGTTGGCACTGGCTTTAGTGGCCAGGATGTTTCTTTTTCCCACACTACTGATGCAGTTTTAGTTCCATCTATCTTTTGATGATAAATTTGACTTTTTTTTTAAAACATTTCTATAGCAAATAGTTTTACTTGGGCTGTAGGCAGAGTTCCTATTCCTATTCCTATCATTCTTTTAGAATATACTTATTTGCCTCTTTGGAACATTTTGATAATTCTGCACTAAAACCAACAATGATGCTGCAAAGGTTGCTAATTAACATGTGCAAAAGTTTTGAAAATAAATAACAGATGGCAGGATGTTTTAAATTGTGGTATTAAGTCTTGCCACTGGAGACCACTAAAATTGTTACAAGGATCACTGGCAGCCCCTACTGGTAATTACAACAAACTGCATAACTATCTGGACTTCACACTATCAAACAACATTCAGTTTATTCTTTATCGGACATTAATGGTGCTACATTACTTTCACAAATCTGGAATTTCTACTTTGGGCTATATCAAGACAGTCAGAATGTAAGGTGCAGACTGAAGAGTGAATTTAGGAAGGATGGTCATACTTGTATTGATCTCTATGAAGTGTAACAGGAGCAGAAACCTGTAGTATAATGATGGGAAATGCTGTAGTTTTTTTAAGGATAATCTTACTCATCTGGTTTCTTTTCTAATTGTCTATTGTACATTAGCTATCCATCAACTTTCTCACAAGCCTATTTTTAAAGTCATGTGTTCCTTACTGTTTTTGCACCCAACAGATTCATAGTTTTCCTTATGGGTAAAGAACTGAGAGGGAGAAAAGAATCCATGATTTCTGAAATATGCTGCCATTACATTTGTATTTCACTCCAATTTTCAAGTAGCAAGATTTCAAAGTGATTGTAAATCACCACTAGAGATTAGTCCATGTCTTCAGAAATGAACAAAAGGATTGCAAATCCCAGTGAACTTTTCTCATTGCAAACAAGAATGCATCTAGAAACTTTCATTAGAAGATACTGTTTGTCAAGCATTAGCCACTGTGGAAATGAAGCTACTTAACACAGGCTTAAAAAACATTGCTTGAAAACCATGTGATATCTGTCACCAGGTTCAGGCCTGAACCTGGCATACAATGTAGAATTCTGTGTTAGTATACCAACAGCTACATTGTCTGCTGGGTTTCAGGCTACCTGGAAAAACATGAAAAATAAATCACCAAAGACTTTGCAACATGGCTAATTAGATTGAACTATAAGCAGGTAAGGCTTTTGTATTTTTTTTAAATCTGTTGTAAAATATGGATAACTGAATCCCAAAGAAATTGCTTCCAACTAGGGTTAAATTGAAGAATGGGCAATCACTCCAATCTGACAACTCCTACGTAGGAGCAAGCCTTCTTTGGAGATGCATTGTACAGAAATGCTGCACAAAAAAATGAGTCTACCTTCAGGTAATCTAGAAATTGAGGTACCGAGGCCATAGAAGCAACTCCTGTGAGATTGCTTCACAATTATTAGTGTAACTTGGGTTAGAAATGGGACTGTGGGAGAAAAGCTGTGATAATGTTTGTAGACTATTTGAATATTGAAAACTGTTCATGGAATCAATAGCACAGGAAAGGATTCACCCCGATGTGTCTGTGCCAGCTCTTTTGGATAATCTACCTTTCTGATTCCACTCTCCTCATTAACCCTGCAACCTTTCCCTCTCCCTTCCAAGTTATATAATTTTTGTTACTATTAAAATTGCTTGTTAGTTTAAAAAAAATTCCCTCTAGATTTTATACCTATTATTTCATGAATATAACACTGAAAAGTCAAGTTTTAAAACTCAGGCTGTGATCAATTTAAAAACTATTTTCAACTTCTTGACATTGTTTATCTGACTTTCCTTGCTAAGCACCAAAGTGTTAGCCACTGAGGGTATGTAAGCAAAACTAGCTTGGGCTCAAGTCTTACCAATGGTCTGGGGCTATGGAAGTTGCCTGAAATGTTATACTTTTGTATCACACAGTCTGTATGTCTGTAATAAAAGCATAAAAATGAAACATTTGACTTCCTTGCTTTCTGTTTGTCTTAGAATATCATGTGTATTTAATAAGGTGCCAAATAAGATTACTGCATATGAGGACATGTGGTGTTGAGAGTAATATAGTGGGGTGGGTTGAGCTTGAGTTAACTGAGAAAACTGCCTTGTGTTGTAATTTTTCAATAATGAGATCACGAAGCTAAAAGGGAAATTGATGGCTGTGGGGATCGGGCAGGAAAGTGGAGCTGAGGCTGGGGATCAGGCAGGAAAGTGGAGCTGAGGCTAAGGATCAGATTGATCAGCAGATCCATGGAGCCAGCTGGTGTACAGCTGGAAACCTTTCACAATTAGGATTTAGATTTCTTAAACTCTGGCCTACTTCTGAATGCTTTTTCAATGGTCTGAAAAGTAAATGTGATTATTGTTTATGCTCAAAACATTCACTACATCCACCCCCAGTTTCAGTGTATACATCTACAAATTGCCCTTCACTTACTTACCCAAGCTACTCCAAGAGCAGCTTCAGAACCTGTGACCTCTACTACCAAGACGGATAAAGTTAGCTGGTGAATCTCTCCAGGTCACATTGCCTTTGGAAATTCCATAGAAATCATAGCCTAAATTCAGGAACACATTAGTAATACACTGGGAGTACCTACATCAGATAGAATGTAGCTCACCATCAACTTCTCAAGGGCAACTGGGGATGGGTAATAAATGTTGGTCCTGCCAGTGCTTCCCACATCTTGTAAATGAGTAGAAAAATCTGGTAACTACTATTAGACCAACCTAGGTTACAGATTCCCAGTCCAGTGGAATGTGGCCAGAGTCCATCCACTTTAGGCCAACGGCTTCCTCTCAAGACTCTGCCCTTTTTCCCCTCAGAGCATGTCACCAGAGACAAATGGCTTTGTGCGCAGTAGGTCATGCCTTACAAACATAAGCCTCGAGTTTTTTTGAGGTGACAAAGGTGCTTGATGAGGGTAATGTAGTGGTTGTTATCTACATGGACTTTAGTAAGGCATTTGATAAGGTCCCTCGTGGTAGGTTGATTCAGAAGGTAAAGATGCAGGGGATTCAGGTTGAATTGCAAATTTGGATTCTGAACTGGCTTGCCGTTAGAATAGGGGTGGAAGGCTGTTATTCTGGCTGGAGATCTGTGACCAATGGTGTTCTGCAAGGATCAGTGCTGGGACCTCTGTGAGATAAATGATTTGGATGAAAATGTAGATGGGTGGATTAGCAAGTTTGTGGATGACACCAAGATTGGAGGAGTTGTGGACAGTGTAAAGGCTTTTAAAGAATACAGTGGGATATAGATCAGTTACAGACATACAATTGATTTCAATTTCAGCCCAAATTACCAACACCTTTAACCATTCAAACATGGTTTACCTGGTAAAATGTGCTCTCTCGTCTTCTTCCCAGAAGGTTCACTTTCTGAGGAATGAACTCTGTGGACCTTGCAAGCAACAGGAATTAGCAAAGACAAACCAGGTGCAGAAGTGAACAAGAAAGAGAAATAACCAACACAGAAACTTATTGTCTGAATTGAATATGTGAAATCAAATAATGTATAAGATTATACATGATTGTTTCAAAAATTTCCACACCTAACTACTACTTTAATGCTTCTCAATATTCACAGATTACCACTGACAAAACAAAGCTGTTTGCATATTCATTATTTCCAATGAAATAATTATGCTTCCTATAAGCCCCATAAACCTTTTCCTTTTATTTTGTTTGACTTGCTTTTTGTCCCCCAAAGTGCATTCTGTGACACATCCACTCTGTCTAGTCTTTTATTCAACCTTGATGACGTAATGATTAACTTTTCATTCTACGTAACTGCACACTTAGTAGGGAGCTTCCCACATCATCCTGTCTGTAGGTAAAGCTCCCAGTAGCATCACTTTGGGAGGGGAAATTTAAGCTTGTGATGTTATGTTTTGTAATACCCAAGTTTTCAGAATGTGTGGCAGCCTGTGCTCCCTCACAAAAGAAAAAAGTCAGAATGATATTTGCATTCACACCCAACAACCCCCCCCCCCACCTCCCCGAAAAATAAGGAATCTGGATAAAACACACACACTGTGAATTCACTGACAAATTGTTCCAAAAAATCCCAACTGTCCACCTTATCTGTATTTCTATAGCTATCAATCTGCTCAACCATGCCCACAGTTCCACTTGTGTCCTCTTGCCCAAGCTCAAATCATTACCCTCTTCTAATGTTGTCTTTACCCCTGCTCCTGTTATCCAAGGGATGCTGACCTGAAAAGATGTAACAAACAACTTTGGCCACTCACTGTCAGGTCTGACTATACTGCTATCAAGTCCTGTTGTCAACTGCCAAAACTGCTCAATATTCCTGACTCATCTTTGAAAGTAAATTAATTCCCTGCTTCATCCCCCCACTGAAAACCATTTTCTTAAACCTGTCACTTCTTCCACCCTAAACTCCAACAAAGTCCAAGTGTTCATGGATTTCTTTGATACCAAGGTTGAGATCAATCATTTCAAGTGCCTCTATTGTTTCTCTCCCTCCTGAAGACTGCAAACCAGGCTCCTGCAAAGGGTTCTTCATTCAACTCACCCTAGTCTTGAACTTGTACCTTCACTTAGCTTCTCACTTCCCTTGTGTCTTAAACTTTATCTCGTCCATCAGGCTCACAAGATATTCCCTCAACTCTATTCCACCAAACTTTATCCAACTTCCCTTCCTAGCTGAATAATGGGACTGCCTTCTCCTTGTCAAATCAGATTTCACCTTTAACTTTTCTTTCCTCTTCAAAATCATTAACTGCCTTCCAAACCCATGCCCGTCATTTCTGGAAGTCAATTTTTGACTTCAATTGGATTTCCATCCTTGCTGTATTAACATATTTGTTCAGAAACTGGATGAGAAAAAATCCATTTGCTTTTTTTTTGGCATTAATAGGTGTGACTTCACCCACATTTTGCAGTATTTGTTTGTGTTTCCTGCCGAAATGCCACCCATTGGGAAATTAGACCAGGCACTTCCTGGTTCAATCCACCCCAATGCTATTTCCCCCATTATATTTTACACACATTTCAGCAACATATACAATGTACTTTATTTAACTGCAGAACTTGGAACAAAATAGTGAGATGTATAACCTGCTATTAGAATATAGTTCAACATGGAGTATATCACACTGGAATTAGTGGCACAAGGTCCAATCACAACCTCCTCACCCATCCCCTGATGCACCTCTGGCCCTCAGTTCCCTCAAGCTCAACTAATGTTCCACCAAAATGTTCCCATATCCCCTCCTTCCCCACCTCCTTAGCTTCCCCCCACCCCTTTAACCCAATGGTAGCCTGTGTGACTGCCATGGAAGAAGCCCTGTAATAGTGCTGACCAGATACACACAGGTCACTGTGCATTTCCCATGCTGCAGGGAGCCTGGCACACAGCAGTGTGCATAAAAGTTGAAGATTGGCTTTTAACATAGCTCAAAGCATGCAAATGCCACTAACTTGCTTTCTTAAAGCAAGAACGTCCTAATTACATGACTTTTCTGGTGACTTCAGATTTGGCAATATGTTAACTTTAGTACACATCTAGCACACCAAAAGTTGCAATCCAATATCTAGGCTAATGACTGATAAAAATCACAAATGATATCCAACCATTTTATGCCTTTCTGCTGATTTTAAAGTGTCAGCCTCATATCTAGTACCAGTTGAGCAGAAATTTCCTTCAACTATACACTGGGAAGACCAAAGTCATTGCCTTCAGTCTCTGCCACCAATTTTGCCCCCATCCATTGCTTCTTCTTCATCTGAAACTGAACCAAATTATTCATACATATTCTTTGGTGTCATTTTTGGCCTAGAGATGGATTCCAACCACATATCCAAGCCATCATAAATATCATCTCCTTCTCCCCAACATCAAACTGCATTACTGCTTCAACCCTCCAGCTTGTCCACTTGAGATCATGAAAACTTTTGCTGTACAGGTCCCAATCTGCTTACCAACTGACTTGGACTCCTGGTTAAGCAACACCTCCATTTTAAAGTATTCACCCGTTTTCAAATCCCTCAGTGGCATTTAATCAGCCCTATACCCAAGATAGCTGCACTTCTCCAATTCTGGCTTCTCAAGCATATACAAATTTCATGTCCCCTGCCACCACCCTTCCATTTTTTAATCTCCTTTACGCCATTCTTTAAAACCTACCTCTCTGGATAATCATTTGGTCATCTAATCTAATATGTTATTGGTTCATGTGTCAAATGGTCCTCAGAAAGGCCTTGGGAAGCTTTGTCACATTAGAAGTGCAGTATGTTGTTATAATCCTTTTAAATTTAATTTACCAAATTAATCTATAAAAAAGATTTTTTAAAGCATTCTACATTAATCAACTTAAGAATCTGGTCTAATTTTCATGGCATTTATACCCTGGGTATGTATGCATATGAGAATAAACTTGAACTTGGTCTACTGAATTTAAATTTGGAATCTTAAATTTGGGTTTAAGGGTTAATGCTGGTCTTTTATGTGCAGGTGATACTTTCCTCTCATTCTTTCCAATAGTGATGATCAGCATCAACTTCACAGCTGTAACCTCTTTTGAAGCAAGTCACTTCCAAACTGCATAACTAATAAAGAGATAAAGCTGAAAACAAAACACTTCATGTAGAACTAAGCCACGTGGATCAGGAACATCATCCATTGTAAGCCTCCCGATTTCATATTTAGATTCACTTTATGATGTCATCCCTCCCTCCCTCCCCCTCTACCAGACACAGCCCATTCACCCAGCTCTTGTGTTTCATCTCCCTCCTTTTGCCTGAAAGAGCTTTCCTTTAATCACCATTTTATGGAACTCCCTTTTAAAACCCCTCCTCCTCTTTTAAGACCCACTTTAAATGCCAGCTCTGTGACCAAGCCATCTAGTCCCAATTTCCATCCCTTTGCCTGAGTTAATTATTATCTTGTGATGCTTCTGTGAAGCACTTTGGTAATTTATTTTCTATGTTCAAGGTACAACATCATCAATGCAAGTTGTTGTAATAAATCCCATTACCAATAAATTATTCTAATTTTTTTTTTAGCAGAATTCAAATTCATCAGCAAAATTGCTGCTCACAATCACAATGTGCTTCTGGTCAATTTGAGTTTCGGTACTTGTTTCAAAATTCAGTAACTATTATTCTGGGATATTCCAGCAATTCAGACTCAGTTAAATTACACTGTGGCAACAAGAGGAATCAAACTGTGCCTTTCCAGGGTTACCTCGATATGAATGAGCCAGCAGTAGGAAAGGGATCCTGCTGCTCTGCTGCCTGCTTCCAGTTTCCACTCACTGCCCTTTGACTCATAAACGCTTGTTACTTCTGTTGTCAATATTTGAAGTCTCCAGTGGAAAATATTTAGCATGTAATTAAAATTCATTCTGATAGTTTCAAACTAAAGAAAATTTAGTGAATCAAATCAGTTTGGGGAGAAAGCATAGCTGTTTTCAAACGGAAACATGATTCAGGGACCATTACATTTTTTGCTTGTGAATCAGATCTCTTGAGGAAGTCAGTTAAGTGCTTTGTAACATACTTACCAAGATTTATTGGTAGTAACCTCTTTTGATGCAAGTTACTTCCAAACTGCATGATTAATAAACACAGCCTGGACATCTTTATCCTTGGGAATAGTCAGCACTATCAGATTACAGACTAAAGAATGAAATTTTAAGAACAGGAAACAAAACCATAATGAAATACAAAGACACATGAAGCCTCAGTGTATGTGGGGCTGTGCTTACACACAATTCCATCAGATCTACAGGCAAATGTGTCAGAAATGAGGTCAGGAGCTAGATTTGCTGATTGCAGCTCACACGAGCCTGCACAAAGGTACTAGTTTAACTGTGGTCGATCCAATTCAGATATCATCTGCTCTCCAGAAGTTAACGCTGCTACAAACCTTCAAACATTAGAAATAGACACAGGAGTAGGTCCCTTGCATTTGCTTCACCATTCAATAAGATCATGGTTGAACTTCTACCTCAGTGTCATTTTCCTGCACCAACCCTATATCCCATGTTTCCCTAAATGTAGAAAATTCTCTCGAACTCTGTCTTGAATACTCAGCCACCGAGCCTCTACAGCCCTAAAGGATTCTGTAGATTCACTGCCCTCTGCATGAAGAAGTTTCTCCTCATCTCGAGCATTATAAATCTGTTATCCCTGGTTCTAGACCTACTAGGCAGGGGAAACATAATCCCTGTACCTATCCTGTTAAGCCCTCCAACCCCATGCAAACTTTATACATTTCAGTGAAATCATCTCTCGTTCTTCTAAACTCAATGGAGCTTCATCTCTCCCTCATAAGAAAAGTTTGCCATCTCAGGAACCAACTCAGTCACCTTTTGCTGCTCTCCCTCTATCATTCATATATCCTTCCTTAGGTAAGAAGACCAGATCTGCACACAACACTCCAAATGCAGTCTCTCTAGGACTCTAACATTTAGTGGCACAGGGACATCCAGGTTACTCTGAACATCTGCACCTTCCAATTTTTCAGCCATCAAAAAAAATACAATGCCTTTCCACTTTCTGAACTGAAATAGATGACCTCGCGTTCTTTCACATTATATTCAATTTCCCAGGTCTTTCCCCATTCACTTACCTGCTTATATCCCCTGAAGATTTTCTCTATATCCTCTTCATACACCACACTGCTGCCCACTTTGTTTCTTCAGCAAACCTCATCCAAATCATTGGAGTAGATTGTGAACAGCTGGGGACCAAGCACCAACTGTTGCAACAGCTCACTGGTCACAACCTTTCAATCCAAAAGCCACCTATTTATTCTTACTTTCTCTTCTCCCTCTGTTAACCGATCTTTAATCCATGTCAGTATGTTACCCCCAATACATAATGCTTTAATTTTGTTTAATAAATCTCTTCTGTGACACCTTTTAAAGACATTCTGAAATTCCAATTACACCACTTATACTGGCTCATCTTTCGCTAGTTACTATCTAAAAACAACAAATAGTTTTGATACATACGAGTTCCCTTTCATACATCCTGATTGACTCCACCCAATCCTGTAATATCAGTGCCCTATTAACACTTCTTTAATAATAGATTCTAATATTTTCCCTTCTACTGACATCAGTCTAACTGGTCTCTCTCTCCTTTCTTTCTTGAATAGTCATGATACATTTGCTACCTTTCAACCCATGGAAACCATACTAGAATCTGTGAATTTTTGGAAGCTTGAACATCCACTTTCTCCACAGGCACCTTCAAAATCCAATAATTCAGGCCAATGGGTCCTGGAGATTTACCACATTTTAATCCCATTAATTTCTCCAGTGTTCATTTTTTTTAAACTAATGCCAATTCTTTCGGCATATGATTCAGTCTAGACCTGTTGTTCTTCACTTCTGGGAGGGTTTTCTATGTCTTCATGTATGAAGAAAGACACAGAATATTTCTCTGCTATTTATTTCCCAGTGTAATTTCCTTGGTCTCAGCAGATCATTAACTTTTGCCAATCTTTTCATTTTTACATTGCTCTTATAACCTGTTGTTGTTATGTTTCTCACTAGGCTATTCTCTTATTCTGCTTTCCCTTTTCTTATCCAAAACTTGGTCTTCTTTTGCCGAATTCTCCCAATCCTCGTGCTTTGGCTTCAATATAAGCCTTTTGGTCCAATAATAGCTAGAACTTGATAGTCAATTTTACTGAATTTATGTCTCAACGTGATGCATATTGTACAGGTTAGACAAGAACATATTGAACAGGTATATGGATAGGAAAGGTTTCAGTCCATATAGGCAAAACACAAGCAAATGGGATTAGCACCTTGGTTGGAAGGGCCTGTTTCCGTGCTGTCTAACTCTATGGCTCTATATTGCTCGTCAACTATGTTTTAATTCTTTAAACGATAGCCTTTACTTGTTTACTTTCATATTTTTAAACGTTGTTCCCCAATCTATCATTGCCAACTCATGCCTCCGTAGTTGTCTTTGTTCAGATTTAAGCTTCTGGTTTCAGATTGAACTAAATCACTTTCGCTTTTAATGTAAATTCTTTGAAATCAAATTGCATCATTGTTCTGGACACAAAATTCCTTTCGCTCAGAGACCAGATGCTGTGAGGCAGCACTCTATTAGCTACAACATTGCACTATCCTTCTGAAATGTATGTGCAAAATTAATATAATTTTTAAAAATACTCTTTAATGTGAAACAGTTATAACCATTGGGATACATGTTGAAAAGACCACTGAAGTCAAAGAAAGATGAGGCACTGGGGCTACCTGTTTCTGCCCAGATAAAGTGCAAATTCACTAAAGAAGCTGCCAGTCCTGCAATTAAAGGCCAAAGTAATCGTGACGACAACTAAAACCAGCTATTTGACAATGTGCTTAATAAAAATTATATTTCCCTCTAGTTGTTGATACATGAAGGAGACACAAAAGTGGTCATTTCTGCAAAAGATCCGATACAAGTGAGGTTTCCATTAAACAAATACCTGAAAAAAATGTCAAATTACATGAGGCTCCATTCTGCTACTGAATCATTCTCTTTGCCTATCTCAAGACTCAAATCATAGTCTGTGTTCACGTTGAATATTAACTCAGGACACAAGTGAATCTTGTTGACTCAGGTGAAGCGAGGATCAATATAAAATCACCTCCTGAAAATGCTTTGTCCATTAAAATCATTAAATCTTTAAGCATTTAAAAATTTTGACAGTTGGGTTTTAGGTGAAAGTTTCTTCCTATTTAAAGAGGAATATGAAGAGGGCAGAACTGACACCCATCCACAGAGGGTGCTTGTATTTTTGAACCAACCTGCTCACATTTCCACAGAAATAATACATTGCTAATGTCAGTAACAAACAGTGTTAACCTTTGCATCACTATATCCTGTTTCAACCCAAGATCCCGTGTTTAATATCAGCCAAGTCAGCCATCCATCAAATCATCAAAGTGATGAGTAAATTAATTGCTTTATAAACCTCCCCACAGGTTGGGAAAGGCTATCAGTGTTTTAAAATATTCTAATGTCTCCTACCAACAAGGTGCAATTGATAATTGCTTTTCCTGGACCACTTCAGGATCAGATTGCTCTTCACAACAGGAAAGGTTCTTCCCCCCCCCCCCCCCCCCCCCCCCCCCCCCCACCGAGTTTCCATTACATAGCTATCTAATAATACATGGGAAAGCTCTTTCTCCAGGGAAAAGCCACAATTCATTCAATTTGAAGAACTTAACCATACCAACACCATTTAGATATTTATTTTAGTCACATGTACATCGAAACACAGTGAAATGTGTCTTTTCGTGTTACTGAGAATGTGCTGGGGACAGCCTGCAAGTGTCGCCACACTTCCGGCGCCAACATAGCATGCCCACAGCTCCTAACCTGCACATCTTTGGAATGTGGGAGGAAACCGGAGCACCCAGAGGAAACACACACAGACACAGGGAGCACGTACAAACTCCTTACAGACAGGGGCGGAATTGAACCCAGGTCGCTAGCGCTGTGATAGCATTACCCTAACCGCTACACTACTGTGCTACCGCTACACTACCATGCCAATAGACAACTGGAGGGCCATTTGGAGAGCAGAAAATCCACTGTATCAGTGGATGGTTACCCGCATTTTAAATCTTTGTGACCCATGATAAGCACCTATAAAATGCTTAAGATATCATCATGATCTTCAGAGAAAAACACTGATGTCACGACAGTTTTGGGATGGTCCTTGATGGCCTCCAGTACTGATCAAACAGGTTTTCCCAGATCAACACTGTTACATAATTTTGGAACTGAAGAGAACTTTTGACGAGTACAATACAGGAGAAATCAGTAGGGTAGAGGCTAGGATTGCAGAGAAGTCCTTGCCAGCTGCAAGCCATCTGTAGGCACTGATGTCCTCACTATCAGCGAGTGGCACAGTACTGCTGCTGCTACTCACAGCTCCTGGGACCCGGGTTCAATCCTGACCTCAGCTGCTGTCCATGTAGAGTTTGCTTGTTTCTCCCATGACAGCATGGATTTCTGCCGGGTGATCTGGTTTCCTCCTATATTCCAATGTGTAGGTTGTAAGTTATCCCAGTGACAAAATGAATCAAAGGAAAGTTGATGGGCATGAGAAAGAGAATAACTTGCATGCTACAGGGAAATAGGACTGATGAGGTTGCTCTGTTGAAAGTCAGTCAGCATGGATCTGATGGGCTGACTGGCCTCCATTTGTGCCTCAAGATAAGGACATGGCTGCCTGCTGCAGTAGACAGAAGTTCATTCTACAATCGACTACATTGATCAGCACTAACAACAACCTGCACCTTTCATGCTGTAAAACTCCAGGCTCTTCACATCAACTTAATTAAGTGTTAAGGAAACAAGACAGAAAGTCAATTTTAACTATTCACCTGCCTCCTTTGCACCAATGTGTTAGGTTAAAATTAAAATTAATATGTGTAATATTAAAATAGGCATTACTGATAAGTATCAAAGTATATGTTACAATGAATCCTGAGCCAGATTTGAAACTAACTGAGCATTATCAGCAAACGATTAGCTGAATTCTTTTTTAATCAGATTTGACTCAGTAGATAAGGCAGAGCTATGGTTCAATAAGTTGTTTCATGTGAAACAAGAAATATGTCACATTGGAAAGAGTCTAAGCATGGAAATACAAGAAAGAAAACAGGTAAATTTTGTACAGAAGGGTCCGCTACTTCAAGCTGCAGGTTCAATACAAATGTATATGTATTAATTTGACAAATTATAAACAGTGAAGTACTGTTATGAATTTAAATGGGGGAAAGGACAGAATCTCACCCACACATCCACTTGAGGTTTTGCTGGAATGTACCAAGTTCACCAGTCATCGTGTGTCACTCCTCTATATTTATCACTTGAGGTGTGGATCCATCCTGAGAGGATCTGGATGAATCAGTTCTTTTGGCATTGTTTAAATGTGGTTTGTGAGTAAACATACTGTGTGGTGCAGTCGTGAGCTGAGCAGAGCAGCGGGTCCAAGCCAATTCTAGCTAGAAAATGCTGGAAACACTCAGTAGGTCACATAGCATCTGTGGAGAGAGAAACAGAGTTAATGTTTCCATCGATTGACCTTTCAGAATTTTTATTTCAGTTGCATTTTTGCTTTCCAATCTCAGCGAGAGTAATCGTGGAAGTAATCAATCTTTTCTTTCTATTTCCGAGTTAGAGAGAAGAAAAATCTGCAGAATTGTTTCCCCTTCTGATCACCATCCTACAATCCTGTCAGAGAATTTATTTACTTATCTGCTAGGGCAGGTTCCGACTTGCCAGTGATGCCACCATATTTCAGTGGTGGCAAGTACCAAGAAGCATGCATCAGAAGAGAAATGAAGGCTGAAAAAAATACAACTATGCCGCCTGTCCTCTAACCACACCAAAAATATTTCACAATTACTTGGAAGCAGCACTCTCTCTTCTGCCAATGTTTCAGTACCACTGATGGAGTTTACCCTCACCACATGCCAATATAGGACCAACAGAAAAGGACAGACCCTTCACCAGTAACGGAGGATGGAATTTTGAAGGCAAGTCACTACAAAATGTTTCTGTGCAATTTTAACATATTACTTACACTGTGAGGAATATTTGTGCTGCAATCAGTGAGAAGAATGTACTTCTCCAGCTATTTGCAAGTATAAATTGTTCTCCCTTTGCTTTAATGGCTCTCATTCTTGTCATGGAAAAGCACTGGAGTTACCAACATTTGATGGAACAAAATTATGGCTAGTGGTTGGAAGAGAGATGACATAACAGGATATCCCAGAAGTAAAAGCTGGCAATCTAATCTATTCTATTGGACCTTGTACAGTGCTACTTAAAGAATCATTTTATAGGCATATTTGGAACATAGAATAGTACAGCACAGGGACAGGCCCTTTGGTCCACAATGCCCGTGCCAACCACAATGCTAAATTAAACTAATCCCATTTGCCTGCACATGATTCATATCCCTCCATTCCCTGCATGTTAATGTGCCTGTCTAAATGCGTCTTAAACGGCACTATCCTATCTGCTTCCACCAATAACTGACAGCACATTCCGTGCACCTACCATATGATTCTAAAATATGCATGTTATTGGAATCATGACTGTGTTATACAACTCTTTCAGAATCAGTATAAGCACCTTACTCAATATTTAACTATTTTATTCAATGTATATTTTATGATTTTATATCATTTTGACAAAAATGCATAACATATTTCCTCTGTAAATAGTGAAGCTTCTAATCCAGAATGTTTTTATTCTGCAAACCAATTTGGATAAAGGGCAGTCTGAACTGAATTCGAGCAGTTACCAGGCAAGTGTTACTATAGCTACAGTTCGATTCACTGGTGTTGAGCAGATTGAATCTCAGTCGAGTCTATTTTAATTGTCTCTATAGTGCTGTAATTACCATCTTGTTCACACTCCCCACAACCATTTTGCTCGGGTCATTGTCTGATTGACAAATCAGTCCCAAAAACAGGCAGAAAACTCACTGAAGTATTTAAATCAGGATTCCATGACATTAAAAAGCACCTCATGTTATTTCCTTCTAAAACAGTGAAAGTAGAGCGTGACTGGACAACGATGTGGTCTGAAATGGAATTCACAAGCATGATTTAAATGAGCACTGCCTGGAAGTGCTCATTAGATGAGCAACACCAAATTGATAAACCTCAGGAACTTAAGTCAGGACTTGAGACCACAAGAGAAGTTTGCCAGCATGCATCCTCACCCTGGATGTGGCTTCAGGAACTCAAAGTGAATCAAAACAACTGCAGATGCTGGAAATCTGAAACAAAAACAGAAAATGCTGGAAACATGCAGTAGATCAGGCAGCATTTGTGGAAAAGAGAAACGGAGTTAACGTATTAGGTTGAAGTCCCTTCATCAGAATTGGGAAAATGAGAGAAAAAAAAATGAAAGGTATAGAGAAGATGGAAAGGAGGGAATGGATAGGACAAAGAATATCTTGAAAGGTTGGGCCAGGGTTCCTGTGGGGACGTTGTTAAAGGGGAAGTTAGGAGATTAAAAGAAGTGTGATGTGTTGCAAAAAGCAGGTCAGAGTGCACTAATGGGGAGGAAAAAACTGACCCAATATCACAGATGGATGACTTACAGCAGAAATGGTTGGTTCTAATATGGACAGAGAGAGCAAGTTATTGGAAACTAGAGAATGTGATACTGAGCCCTGCAGGCTGTCACATGCCCAGCTGGAAGATGAGATGTGGTTCCTCGAGCTTAAATTGCAGGAGTAGGTAGTGGGTTTTTTTAGGCGTGGGATGGAAAATTAAAGCGGCAGTCAACAGGAAGCTGAGGGTCGCCCGTGAACTGAACGCAGGTGCTCCGAATAAACTCAAAGCCACTTACCTCCAGTTTCCAAAGGGTGGTGCATTTTGGGAGGCAGGTGTGGATATGTACAAGGGTGGGTTGTACTAATGGTGTGTGTGAAATTTCAGGTGGTAACAGTTTACAGTGTCAGGAAGGTTTGATCCCAGACTTCAGGAGAGGATTCTAACCATTGGGAGATGAAGGTTATTCAGTCCCAAGGGAAGAGGTGCAATCTCTGAGCCAATGGGGGGTGGTGAGGGGGGTGTCTGATCTCAGAATGTTTGTATTATGGTGAGGAGCTTGGGAAGCTGGCAGAAGCACCCCGCTCCTGCCCAAAAGCCTTCCTGTTATGGTACTTCCATTACTTTTCTTGCCTCTTTTCAGCTGCCAATGGCTTGAGGGTCTGGCATCTGGCCAGTGTTCAACCTCAAACCAATAAAGACAAGTCCCATTAAAATATTTAAATTGCCAGCCTGAGAGCAAGTAGGCTCGTTAGATGAAGATGATTGGAGTTTTAACATCTGACCCTGCCTGAACTCACAAATTTTTTGAGAAATTAGATGTCACCACTTTGACAAATGCAGCCTCTCACAATAAGACCCACAGCCTACAATCCCAGCAGTTGTGCCAACCAAACTATCAACAGCCCTTTTATGTTGCTTGATCTCTCTGCTGACTGCAGCTGGTGTAGGCAATACCTCCAATCAGACAAGCAAAACCAACCACCTACAACTTTCCCAACAGAATAAGCCCAATGACTGCCTGCAGCAGCAATAGCTGGAGGTTTGTTGCTACAATACACTTCCCACAAATTCATGCTTCAACTGACATGTAGCCAGTGAGGCACCTCCCAATGAGCCAGTCACCTCCATAAACAGAAGACTTTCACTCCCTTGATGTTCAACTGATGAGTCATCACTGTAGGTGAATCATGTCTGTGCCCCACTTCCTGGCAGCCGTCATCATTACTGCAGACCACAACAGTCCAACATCTTATAGCCACCCACCACCCATTTCCATTCTTGTGGACAAGTACACCCAGACAGTGAGCCATTGGACAATAGTGCCAGCAGTGAGTGAGGCATTGAACTGCTTCTGCTGCCTCATACATAGGAGGGATGGTGCGAAGGACTCTGCAGAGTATCAGCAGTGTTCCAGTCAGTGCAGAGTGTTACGGACTTGGTGAGTGTCCCTTTAAGATAGAGTTAGTAGTGTGTGTGGCGTGCTTAGGTCAACAAAAGGTGAAGGACGTAATGACGTTGTTGAAGAGGTCAGTCGAAGTGAGAGAGTGAGAGAGAGTGAGAGAGAGTGAGAGAGAGTGAGAGAGAGTGAGAGAGAGTGAGAGAGAGGGTGAGAGAGAGAGAGCGCCAGCGAGAGAGAGAGAGACAGAGCGAGAGAGAAAAGCCTCCTAGTTCCTCTATCGATGGATGAGAAACAATAACTGTGTCTGTTACTGCAATCCACCTATGGAAATTGGAAGTAATCCAATGGAGTTCACTTTGTTGGTGACCTGTAGAAGGAAACAGGTATTTGTGTGGACGGCCACGAGTTGGGTGCTCTTCAGGGTGAGGAAGTCATTACCGAGTAAACACTGAGGTGTCATTTGGGTTCCATCGTGGAACACTTGGATTTCGTGATTACTCTCTCTATGTTCTCTACATCTACGTCTTATCTTCAGACAATGGTGGTCGTTGAAGAAGCCTTTGCTCAATTTTCACCTTACGGCTTGCTGAACTGAACTTTAAGAACCATTCCTGGACTTGGAGTTTGGGACATTGCCACACACACAAGCGAAGAGTTTAGTTTTTGGGGTTAATGTTCAAGGTTTAACATTTTTACTTTTATTTTTCTTATTATAAGTAGTGATTAATAAAATAGTTTTTAACACTGAATCATGACTCAGTGTGTTTCTTTTGTTGCCGGTTCGTAACAAAATTGGGGGCTCGTCCGGGATCGATCCCCAGATTAACGAGTGTCGTTCGGGATCCAATCCAAAGATTGACGAGGGAGGTCTGAGTCTGAACAAATTGGGGTCTTAGTGGATGACTGATTGTGGTCGGTCTGATAAATACTTTCTAATTGGCTTGTGTGTGTGGAAACCAGCAGCAATGGATATTGAGGCATTTTTGGAGTCAACAACCCTAAAGGGATTGGAGCTGGCGAAAAAGGATGATTTGGTAAAAATTGCTACAAGGCTAAACCTTAAAGCAGTAAAGCGGTCTATGAAAAAAAGCAGCTATTCATAGAACGATAGTTGAATATTATTTGGAGAAGGAAGTGTTTGAGGTGAGTGAGGTAGTCGAGGTTCCTGAGATTAAACCAGTGATTTTGGATGTGACTTCTCAACCAGTGGAGTTGGAGGATTTGGAGGAGGAAGAGTTAGAACAGTTTCCTGGGAGTGAGTCAGAGATTCCTGATAGCCAGGTGCAGACAGCAAAGATGGAGTTAGAACAAACGCGAATGAAGTTCGAGTTGGGGCAAAAGAAACTAGAGGCAGAATGAGAGCTAACTCGATTGAAGTTAGAGGCTGAACGGGAACGGGAACTAATTCGGTTGAAGTTTGAGGCAGAGGAAAGGAAGGCCCAGATGGAATTGAAGAAGATGGAGTTGGAACAAAAAAGGATGGAGTTAGAAATGAAACAAAAGAGTTCTGATTCTGATTATGACTTTTTAGCCAGTAGGGAGGTTCGATTAGTCCCTCCTTTTGAGGAAGATTAGGTTGATCAGTATTTCCAACATTTTGAAAAGGTTGCTGAGAGTTCAAATTGGCCAAAGGAAGGATGGGCTCTTATGTTACAGAGTGTAATTAAAGGTAAAGCTCAAAAAGCTTATTCTGCTTTGTCTGTTGCGGATGCAGCTGATTATACAAAGGTAAAAAAAGCTGTGTTGAAAGCCTATGAATTGGTACCTGAAGCTTATAGACAAAAATCTAGAGGCTTGAAGAAATCTGCAGATCAGACGTACATGGAATTTGCCAATGGAAAGAGAATATGTTTTGAATAATGGTACATTGCTAAAAATGTAGATGGGGATTTTGATAAATTGGCAGAATTGATGTTAGTGGAAGACTTTAAAAGATGTGTTCCAGCTGAGATAACAACATATTTAAATGAAAAGGAGGTGGAAACTTTACAAGAAACTGCTAGGTTGGCAGATGATTATGTTTTAACCCATAAATCCAAATGGGGACCACCTAAAACCTTCCAAAAGATTTATAAGGACAATCCAGGTAAACCGGAGATTAAATTGGGAGGTAATCAAAAAGGGAAGGATGAAAAGAAGCCAGTGCTGGAGACACCTGTTGAGTGTACTTGTTATTACTGTAAGAAATCTGGCCATGTAATAGCTAGTTGTGCCCTTTTGAAGAAAAGGAAGGAAGCCGTGTCCAATGCTTGCTTTCAGGTAATCAAAAATCAAAAAGATTTAGGAGGTGTTGTTAAAGATCAGTCCTTGCCAAAGGTGAAAGCTGAAAAGTTGGAGGAGGTGAGAAAGGAATTCTGTTTTTATGTATCAGAGGGTTTTGTTTCACTGAATGATGGGTCACCCCAGGTGCCAGTGAAAATCCCTAGAGATACTGGGGCTTGCCAATCTCTCTTGCTGGACAGTGTTTTAAATTTTGGTGAAGAAACTGACACTGGTGAGGTAAATCTAGTGCAAGGTGTTACAGGTGACACCATGTCTGTCCCTTTGCGCAAGGTGATTTTAAAGTCAAAGTTCGTAGAAGGACCTGTCGAGATAGGGATGTGACCTAGTTTACCAGTGGAAGGAGTTTCTTTGTTATTGGGGAATGACCTTGCGGATGGAGAATTTGTCCTTGTGGTACGGTTAACGACCAAACCAAGGGTTGATGAGTCTGAGAATGATTCAGATGTTTACCCATCCTGTGCGGTGACTTGAGCTAGGGCTAAAGAATTAGCCAAGGCCGACAGTCCTGTGCAGCATGATGTGGTTCCCCGTGACAGTCCTAAACAGGAAGAAAATTATGATGCCTCGTCTGAGACTTTTCTGTCTTCACTGGAGGATCAAAATCCTTGTAGTGAGCCTGAATTTAAAGATGAGGGAAGAATTTATGGTGGAACAGACGAAGGACCCTGAGCTTACAGAATTGAGAGAAAAAGCACTCTCATATGATGAGATTGAAAAAGTGCCAATTGGATATTATGTCAAAAATGGAGTGTTAGTGAGGAAATGGAGACCTCCTCATGTCCCTGTTAATGAGGAATGGGAAGTTATTCATCAGGTTATGGTTCCAAAAGTTTATAGGAATGAGATTTTAAATCTGGCCCATAGTATGCCTTTGGGTGGTCATTTTGGTGCGAATAAAACTGTAAGAAAGATCTTGAAACAATTCTATTGGCCTGGTTTGAGAAAGGACGTGGTGATGTTTTGTCGAACCTCTCACACGTCAGATGGTAGGTAAACCAAATCAAAAACCCCCTGCGGCTCCGTTGAAGCCAATTCCTGCTTTTGGTGAACCCTTTTCGAAGGTGATTGTGGACTGTGTTGGTCCATTGCCAAAGTCTAAGGCTGGAAATCAATATTTGTTAACCATCATGTGTGCAACTTCTAGATTTCCAGAGGCAATACCCCTTAGAAATATTAAGGCCAAGACTGTGTCAAAGGCTCTTTTAAAATTTTTTTTTAACTTTGGTTGGGTTGCCAAAAGAAATCCAATCTGATCAAGGCATTAATTTCATGTCTAAATTATTCCAACAACTAGTCTATGAGCTGGGGGCAAAGCAGATTGTATCATCTGCATATCACCCAGAATCTCAGGGAGCTCTGGAGAGATGTCATTCTACTCTCAAAAATATGCTGAAGACTTATTGCTTTGAAAACACAAAGGATTGGGATGAGGGTGTTCATTTACTCTTGTTTGCCGTTAGAGAATCAATACAGGAGTCATTAGGATTTAGTCCGTTTGAGCTTGTATTTGGACATCGGGTGAGAGGACCTTTAGAATTGTTAAGGGAACAATGCGTTAATGAGGAAGTGCATTTGAGTCTGTTGGACTATGTCCAAAAATTTAAAACTCGGTTGGAGAGAGTCTGCCAGCTGGTGAGAGAGAATTTGAAAACCAGCCAGATAAGAATGAAGACATGTTTTGACAGATGTGCTCGGCCTAGGACATTTGCAGTGGGACAAAAGGTGTTAGTATTTTTCCCTAGCCAAAACAGTCCATTGCAATCTCGTTTTTCTGGACTATATATTATTGAATCCCAAGTAACTGATTTGACATATATAATCAAAACACCAGATAGACGCAAGAAAACACAACTCTGTCATGTAAACATGCTGAAGCCTTATTATGAGAGAGATTCAGTTGTGGCCATGGTGGATGATATGAAGGTTGTTTCTAGAATGCCTGAAGTTGATAATGAGGAAGGCCAATTTAGACCAAATATTGTTCCATCGAAACTAAAAAATTAAAATATCCTGGAGAACCTTTAAACTAAGTTGGACCATTTACAAGTTTCGCAAAAACAACAGATGAGAGAATTAATTTTAAAATTTAAAAATCTGTTCCCAGATGTTCCAAACAGAACGTCAATAATTACTCATGATGTTGATGTTGGGGATGCAAAACCAATCAAACAACACCCATATCGAATGAATGTTGAAAAAGGTAAACTTTTTGACCAGGAGATTGAATACATGTTAGAAAGTGATATCATTAGATGTTCCGCTTCAAACTGGAGTTCGCCCTGTGTTATTGTGCCTAAACCTGATGGAACTGTTAGATTTTGCACAGATTACAGGAAAGTGAATGCTGTAATGAAGTCAGATGCTTACCCTATTCCTAGGGTGGATGATTGCATAGACAGAGTGGGAAAGGCAAAATTTCTTACAAAGATTAACCTATTAAAAGGGTACTGGTGTGTTCCATTAATAGATAGAGGAAGGGAGATTTCTGCCTTTGTAACCCCTTCTGGATTGTATGAATATAATGTTTTGTCATTTGGAATGAAAAATGTTCCGGCAACATTTCAAAGAATGATTAATTGTGATTCATGGGTTAAAACATACAGATGCCTGTATTGACGACTTAGTGACAGGGAATGATACATGGGAGGATCACATCTCTGTATTAGAAAGGTTGTTTGAAAGACTTTCCGAAGCTAACCTTACAGTTAACTTGGCTGAAAGTGAATTTGGCCATGCCACTGTGACGTATCTTGGTTATATTGTAGGTCAAGGCAAGTTAGCTCCTGTTCAGGCAAAAGTTCAAGCAATATCTGAGTTCCCTATTCCTACGGGTACGAGGACTGTTAGAAGATTTTTGGGAATGGTTGGCTATTATCGAAAATTTTGTAAAAATTTTGCTGATGTTGCTCTTCCCCTAACTAATTTTCTGAAGAAGGGAGTAAAGTTTGTTTGGACAGATCCTTGTCAAGTAGCATTTGAGAAGCTGAAAGCCATTTTATGCTACCATCCTGTGCTCAAATCACCTGACTTTGAAAAGCCATTTTCATTAGCAGTAGATGCCAGTGACGAAGCTGCAGGAGCTGTGTTGTTGCAGAAGGGTGACCTTGATGATATTGACCATCCTGTAGCTTACTTTTCAAAGAAATTTAATGAGCATCAAAAGAATTATTCCACCATAGAGAAAGAATTACTGTCGCTTGTTTTAGCCTTGCAACATTTCAGTGTATATGTTTGCACCGCTCAGAAACCATTGACTGTGTATACAGATCATAACCCATTGGTGTTTCTGAGCCGAGTCAAAAACAAGAACAGAAGGCTGTTAAACTGGAGTTTAATTTTGCAAGAGTTTGTTCTCATGATAACTCACATTAAAGGCAAAGACAATGTGATCGCTGATTGTCTTTCCTGATGTTAAATGGGAAACATGTATCTGTACTAATCTGATATTCTGTAATTGTGTAGCAGTTAGGATACAGAATGTTAGGATCGGGGATGACAGGATGTTAGGATACAGAATGTTAGGATCAGGGATGAGGATGTTCGGATACCGAATGTTAGGATAGGGGATGAGGTCTACACGAACATGTCTAAGATAGTAGGTAGCGAAGATAGTAAGAAGGATGGACAGGTAGAAAGTCAGGATAATCTGCTGAACAATAGAAGTACAATAAAATCAATAGCAGATACCAGTCTAAACGTACTATATTTAAATGCACGTAGCATCAGGAATAAAGTAGATGACCTAGTGGCACAACTACAGGTTAATAAATATGACATCGTTGCAATCACTGAGTCGTGGCTTCATGATGGATGTGATTGGGAACTGAATGTCAAGGGGTATACAGTATATAGGAAGGATAGGCGGGTAGGCAGAGGGGGAGGTGTGGCCATGATGGTTAGTAGCGATATAAAATCAATTGAAAGGAAGGACATTGGGTCAGAGGAGGTGGAATCCTTATGGGTGGAGCTAAGAAATAGCAAGGGTAAAAGAACAATAATAGCAGTCATATATAGGCCCCCGAACAGCAGTCAGGAAGTGGACCATAAGTTGCAGATTGAGATAGAAAAAGCGTGCCAGAGTGACAATGTGAAGATAATTATGGGGGATTTTAACATGAAGGTGGACTGGGAAATGCAGCAAGGCGGTAGTACTCAGGAGAGTGAGTTTGTGGAATGTCTAAGGGATGTTTTTCTGGAGCAACTTATTGAGGAGCCCACCAGGGGATCGGCTGTTTTGGATTGGGTGCTGTGTAGTGAACCCGAGGTGATTAGGGAACTAAAGGTAAAGGAACCACTGGGAACAAGTGATCACAATATGATTGAGTTTAGTTTCAAGTTTGAGAAGAAGCTGATAACTGGTGTATCGATATTTCAGTGGAATAAGGGAAATTACAAAGGTATGAGAGATGAGTTGGCCCAAATTGATTGGAGGAGTAAGTTAGCTGGAGGGACGGCAGAGGAAAAATGGAAGAAATTTCTACAGGAAATAAGGACAATGCAGGACAGATATATTCCAAGAAAAAAGGTTTTGAATGGAAAAAAGGCACAGATGTGGATAACGAGGGAGGTGAAGGATAAAATAAAAGCAAAAGGGGCGGCGTACAAAGTAGCAAAAATTAGTGGGAAAACAGAAGATTGGAACGATTTTAAAAATCTGCAGAGAGAAACTAAGAAGGTCATTAGGAAAGCAAAGATGAGTTACGAAAGGAAGCTGGCGGACAACATTCGGAAGGATTCTAAGAGTTTTTTTAAATACATAAGGAATAAAAGAGAGACACGGGTTGACATAGGACCAATTGATAACGGTGCAGGAGGTATTATAATGGATGATAGTGAGATGGCAAGGGAATTGAATGAATATTTTGCATCGGTCTTCACCGTGGAGGACATAAGCAATGTGCCCGTTAGTCAGGAGTCTCACGAATTGGAACTGAGTTCAGTTGAGATTAATAGGGAGAAGGTGCTAGGAAAACTAAAGGGGCTTAAGGCTGATAAGTCTCCCGGACCGGATGAGGTGCATCCCCGGGTTCTGAAGGAGGTGGCTGTAGAGATAGCGGAGGCATTGGCGATTATTTTTCAGGAATCGATAGATTCTGGCATGGTTCCGGAGGACTGGAGGGTAGCAAATGTAGTTCCGTTGTATAAGAAAGGTGGGAGGCAGCACAAAGGCAATTACAGACCTATTAGTCTGACGTCAGTGGTGGGAAAATTATTGGAATCTATCCTCAAGGAGGATGTCACCGAATACCTAGAGGCGCAAGGCAAGATTGGACCTAGTCAACATGGTTTTGTGAAGGGGAGGTCCTGTCTGACCAACCTATTGGAGTTTTTTGAAGAAATCACAGGTAGGGTGGATAAGGGAGAGGCGGTAGACGTTGTGTATTTAGACTTTCAAAAGGCCTTCGATAAGGTGCCTCACAAGAGACTGATTAGAGATGAGAGGTCATGGAATTATGGGCAGGATAGCAAAATGGGTGGAGCATTGGCTGGTTGGCAGGAAGCAAAGGGTGGAAATAAAAGGATCTCGTTCTGGTTGGTTACCGGTTACTAGTGGTGTGCCGCAGGGGTCGGTGTTGGGGCCGCTCCTTTTTACCTTGTACATCAATGATTTGGATGATGGAATAAATGGTTGTGTGGCTAAGTTTGCGGATGACACCAAGATAAGTGGAGGAGTAGGGAGCATAGAGGAAATAGAAAGAATGCAGAGGGACCTAGACAGTTTAGGAGAATGGGCAAGGAAATGGCAGATGAGATTTAATGTTGAGAAATGTGCAGTTGTACACTTTGGAAGCAGAAATAAGCGGGTAGATTATTATCTAGAAGGAGAGAAGATTGATAGTGCGGTAGTACAAAGGGACTTGGGGGTACTCGTACAAGATACCTTAAAAGTTAACCACCAGGTTGGATCGGTGGTTAAGAAAGCGAATGCTATGTTGGCATTCATCTCGAGAGGTATAGTGTATAAAAGTAAGGAAGTGTTGATGAGGCTCTACGGGGCGCTAGTGAGGCCTCATTTGGAATACTGTGCGCAGTTTTGGGCCCCACATCTTAGGAAGGATGTGCTGACGTTGGAGGGGGTTCAGAGGAGATTTACGAGAATGATTCCGGGAATGAAAGGGCTTAAGTATGATGAGCGTTTGTCGACTCTTGGACTGTACTCGCTGGAGTACAGAAGGATGAGAGGGGACCTCGTAGCGACATTTAAAATGTTGACAGGTAAGGATAGAGTAGATGTGGCTAGGCTGTTTCCCTTGGTGGGCGTGTCCAGGACCAGAGGGCACAATCTTAGAATTAGAGGGTACAGTTTCAAGACAGAGATGAGGAGAAATTTCTTTACCCAGAGGGTGGTGAAATTGTGGAACTCCTTGCCACGCACAGCAGTGGAGGCCAGATCAGTGGGGGTATTCAAGGAGGAGATAGACAGATATCTAAATAGTCAGGGTATCAAGGGATATGGGGATAAGGCTGGAAAATGGGATTAGAATAGTTTTTTTTTTCTTTTTTTCTTTTTCTTTTCTTTTCTTCTTTTTTTTCCCACCCCATTTCTTTTTCCCTTTTCCTTGGAGCAGACTCGATGGGCCGAATGGCCTGCTTCTGCTCCCTTGTCTTGTGATTAACATTACTAAATGTATGCACAGTTAAAATTTTTCTTGGGAAAAATTCTTTTCAGCTGGGAGGTGTTATGGACTCAGTGAATGTCCCTTTAAGATAGAGTTAGGTGTGTGTGTGGCGGGGGGGCGTGCTTACATCAACAAAAGATAAAGGATGTAATGACGTTGTTGAAGAGGTCAGTCGAAGTCAGTCAGAGAGAGAGATAGAGAGAGAGAGAGAGAGAGAGAGAGAGAGAGAGAGAGAGAGAGAGAGAAAAGAAAAGGAGAGAGACACCAGCCTGCTAGTTTCTCTATCGATGGATGAGAAACAATAACTGTGTCTGTTACTGCAATCCACGTATGGAAATTGGAAGTAATCCGGTGGAGTTCACTTTGTTGCTGACCTGCAGAGGGAAACAGGTATTTGTGTGGACAGCCACGAGTCAGATGCTTTTCGGGGTGAGGAAGTCACTACTGAGTAAACACTGAGGTGTCGTTTGCGTTCCATCGTGGAACATTTGGATTTCATGATTACTCTCTCTATATTCTCTACATCTACGTCTTATCTTCAGACAACGGTGGTTGTTGAAGAAGCCTTTGCTCAAGTTTCACCTTACGGCTTGCTGAACTGAACTTTAAGAACCATTCCTGGACTTGGAGTTTGGGACGTTGCCACACACACACACACACACACACACACACACAAAGAGTTTAGTTTTTGGGGTTAACGTTCAAGGTTTAACATTTTTACTTCTAACGTGCTAACATTTTTACTTTTATTTTTCTTATTATCATAAGTAGTGATTAATAAAATGGTTTTTAAACACTGAATCATGACTCAGTGTGTTTCTTTTGTTGCTGGTTCGTAGGAGGCATGGTGCGAAGGACTCTGCAGAGTATCAGCAGTGTCCCAGTCAGTGCAGAGCAAGATCTTTTGTCATTTCATGAGAAGGACCCTAACAACAGCAAGAATGGAGCAGGCTGACCGGAGATGAACTGGGCTGCAGCCAGAACTCCTCTGCCACAGTTCTTCACCTAACACTTCTGGCAATCTTATTCAATACTATTTGCAACAGTACCTCCACCTTCCAATAAAACACTTATAGCTTTTGATCAACATTCTCGTATATGACATATGACACTGTAGGTTCTGTCAATACTACAAAACTATAACCAGTTCCCTCCTCTGAATTTCCCTTTCTGGACCATCTCCAAGTCACACAACACAGCCATGACTATTTTTATGCAGCCTTGCCACACACTGGCTACACTCCATTAGGTAGTCCATTGCTGTTTTGACATCCTCAAAGGATCCCCAGAGTTTTTGAACTGTCTTCACATTGTAATGCAGTCCTCCTTTAAACATCCAACTCAATCCGTGTTTGATTCAGACTATTCAGTAATTCTGTAAGCATTTATTGTAGACACTGAACTTGTGCAGTCTCTTCTCCATCAGTATTGTCTGTACTAAACTCAGTTGCTTTTACCTCACTACACCACCATTTTGCTTCCGACCTTGTTTGTGCACTCATTTAATGGCACAACTCTTGTCCTGAAACACCTGTGAAACAGCTCACTCAAGTAGGTTATGGTCTCTTCCTCTGAACTCTGAAATAGTTTCATTGACTGTGATAGCCAAGTCACTACCTCAGTGAAGACTCTGACTTGGGCTACACATAATGGACTGTCCTTTGCCAGTCCCAGAGTCAGAATATCTTTCCTTCCAAGACAACTCACCTCAGTCTATTTCTCTGGCTTTCACATAACTTTGCTTTGAGAGTCCTTTTCTCGACCTAATGGTGGCCTCTGCAGATGTTTCTACACTAACACCTACTGCGTCAGTCTTGTTGCCATCATGATTCACTTGTTGACCAGCAGTAATATAGACAAACACCCTATGTTACTGGCATACTTCTGAACAACCAGCACTACAAATCATGTCTCTTGAAAAGTGACCTCAATGTCTCTTTCTGTCATGGAAAGTATTTTTTTGAGATTCCCCAATCATTGCAAACCCACTTTGGAGATAAGTACCCATTCACTGTCATCAGCTTCAGCATAGACCTAGGCTCTCTAATTACAGAACTTTTCCTCAATCTCTTTAGTGCACAACATTCAATGCTTTAATCAAACTACCACTTGTGATTTCCCAGGAAGGTCTTGCTTTTAACCAATTATCTATCCTTTTTAGACCAAGTTTCATTCTCTGATGAACTATCATCAAATTCTGTCTGCAAAGGTGCTGGTGCACTGCTGATCATACCTTGATCACCAAAGCTCATGGAAGGACCCGCCTGCATTAAAAAAAAGACTGAAAACGCAAGGGAAAAGAAAACTTAACAGGTCAAACAGCATCTGCAGAACGAGAAACAGTTAATGTTTCGGGTCCAGGACCGTTCATCAGAACTGAGAAAAAAGAAACAAAGTTTTTCCAGCATTTTCTGTTTATTTCAGACTTCCAGCACCTGCAGTTTTTCTGATTTTCACTCAGCTGCCATATTAATTGCCCTTGCAGCTTGGATTATACTTTCTCTCGATGTGCCCTCGAGAGACATAATTGTTGTTGAATTAGCATTTTCTCCAACTGTTTTGTTGGGTGTGTAGCCTGCACACCTGGTCTGTCAGTGCTTGTGAGCTGGAGTCCTCTTAATAGCTCTCACACCCATTTGTTCAGTGGTCAATTTTGGTCAGGCCAGTGTACCCCAAAGCATTACTGACCCCAAAGCATTCCTGACCCCTTGGTCTTTCATTGCCTAATGCTATGACTCTTTCAAAAAATACTCCCTCAGTCCAGGAGACTAAATCCAGTTCAGGCCCATCACTGCTCGTGCACACCCCTGGCCCAGACCTATGAGACACAAATGGATCCATCTGTCTCCACTGGCTGCCCACAGGTTCATCTCCTCAATATCTCAGGTTCCTCCCTGATGTGGCCAACATTGTTTTACTCCAACTGAATGAAAGGTGGTCAAAAATGGAAAAGTGATCAACCTTGGATGCATACCCTGTCCTACAACAGACCAACTTGCTACAGTATAAATGAACATACTTGCAGCTCCTGTCAGTACAGTCAGATTCTGCTTGGGTGTTCAATAGATACCACTCAGCACCCCCATCTCCTCTACCTGATCCTATCACTATGTGTGCAACCCCAGCAGGATGGCTCCATGCCCCTTTACATTCTGAAAAAATAAGGACAATTTTTACAGTCAGTTATTTTCTTCAGGGACTTGTGCTCCATGCAATATACCCTACCCTGAGTTTGGGGTCATCTTGGACAGAAATTCCAAGGCCAGGTGGCACCCATAACAGCCTGCCTTTTGCACTGAAGTGACCTACTGGGTCCCACTTGTGGCATCCACATGACTCAACCACAAAGACAACCACATTGCCGCTAACCTTCTCTGGTTTTGTTCCCTGGTTACAGCTTAACATTGTGCCCCAAGAGAAAGTGCCTCGTGGTTTTAGACAACTTTCTCTAATACTAGCAGCTATTCTGCACACTCCCACAAACAAGTCCAGTGCAACAAAAGTTTCTGCCACAATTGTTTCATTTAGCAGTCCATACACAAAGCCCCCATGAAATGTCCAATCTGAAAAGGTCTGGAAACCCTACCTTTTGGCAGTCTTCAGCCTCACCAATCATTTCCACTGGTCCCTCGTTGCACATGCCAAGCCTGTAGCTCTTGACTTCTCTGATAGTGCCAGATTAGAATGTCCTTGAATGAAAAGTCCTCTGTAGCTGGGTTGTGTTAATAGCTCATCTGTCTCCAGCCTGCATCTGGTATCAATGTCCCCTTTCTCTTTTTACACATGGCTGTGTTTCTCTATTCAGTCTGCTTCTCAATATTGTTTGTTCTGAGGAACATTTCCACTTGCTCCATAGAGAGGACAAATAGCCAAGTCCACTGACATCTGCCAATTCCACTCCTTGTTAACATCACTGATCTACCATGAGAAACCTGTCCTCTTTGTATTTCACACTAGATCACTGTTCTGCTATCGCCTCAAGCAACAATACCCCATCCTTGTTGCTGGTGTTTGTAGGCTCTCTGGCATTCCTGCTTATCAAGGCAAATAATAGAACATATGTTATTGAAGTCAGCAAACGCTCAACTGTCCGCAGTGTCTGGTGCCACAGTATATCAAAAGTTACGTGACAGGATACACTCAGTTCATAAAGGTACACTTACATTTCTACACTACAATTACGGGAGATAGTGAGAGAGCAGACACACTATTATCAAGGAGGCAATTTTGCAAGTAAGTGTAGGGTATACGAGCATAAAAATACTTCTAAAAACTGAGCATACGACTTTTGATATATTGTTGCTCCAGATACTGCCTTCAATAAACTATTTGCCTTAGTTAAAGACCAACAGACACAATGTTGATGATGAGGATAACATGTGGCAATTCATCACTCCCATTAATCAGTGGGGTTTCTTGATATAACTGAATCCTGTATTCATGGGTTTCAAAGATTGCAGTGTCAAGATCCTGAACTACAAGAGATTCACAAGGATGTTACCAGGACTGGAGAGTTTGAGTTATATGGAGAGACTGGATGGGCTGGGACTGTTTTCCCTGGAACAAAGGAGGCCGAGGGGTGACCTTACAGAGGTTTATAAAGTCATTAATGTCAGTCTTTTTCCCAGGGTAGAGAAGTCTAAAATTAGAGGGCATAGGTTTAAGGTGAGAGGGGTAAGAGTTAAAGGGGACCTGAGGGTCAAGTTTTTCACACATAGGGTGGTGGGTATATGGAACGAACTGCCAGAGAAAGAAGTAGAGACAGGTTCAATTACGAAATTTAAAAGACATTTTGCCAGCTTCATGGATAGGAAAGGTTTAGAGGGATACAGGCCAAACCCAGGCAAATGGGACAAGCTCAGGTAGGCACTGTGGTTGGCACGGATGAGTTGGGCCAAAGGGCCTGTTTCCATGCTGTATAACTCTGTGACCCTATAACAGTTTGGGTGCTGATCAAAGTTGCAAAAGGTAGTAAAGCAGATCCCCATAGTAACGCTATGTCAGCTCTCAAGCATGGTGAATAACTGTATCCAAACCATTCACCTGAATCAGATGTTCACACTGCTGGGCTGGTACTTGTTCTTGATGGTCCCTTTTAAATAGCACTGTTGCAGATCAAACAGCCTTACAAGAGCATGGTTGTTCCAGAGTGGCAAAAACTGCTGCTTCTCATAATAAGCACCAACTGAATATTTCAAAGGAGCTTTGTATGGGCAATGTTATAACCCACATACATTTGACATGGGCATCAGCCGCCACATTGCTGTGGGTCTGGATGAACAGGTAGTCATAAGGAGGGGAGCAGACTTTCTTCACTAAAGGACTGCAGTAAACTTGATGGGTAGTTCATAATGCAATCGTTTCTTGGTGCCCATTAGTGATATTAGTTTTCATGTTCTAAATTTATTTAAATTAATTTACCTTTCTCCGCTCTGATGTAGTGAATTAAACGTGTGACTCCACATCTTCAGTATTTAATTATCATCCATACTTTATATTGGTAAGAGAACTGCTTAATGTAAATATTTATAAAATTGAACAAATAAATATAATAACAATGTCCATTCAGTTTATTGGAAAGGATCTGAAATTATCAGCCCCAATCCTGGATTTCTAGCAAGTAAAAGAATTCTCTCCACATGCACCCTTCTCCAACACTTTCAGAATTTTAAAGACCTCCATTAAAGGTTAGGTCACTAAATATAAGATACAACCTTTTCAATTTCCCCCATTAGCTGTTGCCTGTCAGTTCTGGTACCATTCCTGTAAATCAATTTTACTCTCTCTCAACTGCTTCTATGTCCTTTGTATCGTACAGAGAGCAGAACAGCATGAAGCATTCTTAATTACAGTCTGACCTGGGCCTCATAATAACTTTTACATAATTACACTAGTTCTGAACTTTATACCCTGGTAATAAATCACAATGGTTTGTTTGCAGTTTAATTCATTTGTTGGCCTATTATAATGCTTTTAATAATTTGCCCTTCTTATTCCTTGATCCCTTTACTTTTCTACAAAATTTACTTTCTCATTTTTCAAGGTTTTGTTGATGTTTCCATTTTTACTATCAAAATGCAACACTTCACATTAGCTATAAACAAATTAATTTGTTTAGATATCAGGTTTTATGCTGTCTTATTGTAGCAAGGGGTTATTCTTCTTTTTCTTCAATGTTAGTCCAAGCACCTATAAGTATTCTTCTTCAGTGTTAGTCCAAGCACCTATTTTGGCTTCATCTCCAAACTTTAATGGTTTGTTCTTAAGTCCAGATCATTAATGGAAACCATGAATAACAATAGCTCCAGTATTGATCCTTCAGTAATGCTACTTTCACTCACTTCCAATCTCAGTAAAAGTTCTTTCCACCCCCAACCTACTCACAGCTTTACTAATTTGACATTCATCCAGCTTTCAACTCCCAACTCCATAATCCCTAAACCTTAATGGTGAGCCTAAATTCATCCATTCAGCAACCACTGGGTTTACCCTTGTATATTCTTTCCATAATTTCAAAGAATACTACGAAGTTAGGTAACACAGCTAACCCTTTTGGAATGCAGCCTACTTTGTTATTTTATTGTTACTATCTTTTGTAAAAAAGTGAGGCAAAACACCTGTTCATTACCTGTGCCATTTCTGTCATTAGATGATTGTATCATGCTCATTCTTTAGAAACCCTGTCACTATACTCACTTTGCTTCACAGCACATCATTTCTTTCTACATTCGTTGACAATTTTCCATTCATCTTCCCTATAGTTTTTACTCAACTTTGTTTCTCAATTTCCTCTTTGTCCCCCTCTCCTTTATCTTAGTACTTCTTCTATGTCCTTTTCCTTAGATTCTAATTTTCCTTTGTTCATCCATGTTATCCCATAATAAACTCTCCTGATTTTGGTTTTTAGTGAAATAAATCTCTCCGAAATTAATTAACAATTTCAGAGGTTTTCTGTCTCTGCTTTTCAAATTATCACCCAGTCTTCCCTCTTTGTTAGCACCACACATATTTTTTCCCCAAATCCATTACCTTATATTCCTTCCTACTTGCTTCACTCCCTGTCATGAACCTCACAATGTTGTGATCACTACTAAGATGCTCTCTTAGTTTTCCAGTCTGTTCTGCTGATTGATGGAGCAGATGACCTAATACTGCTCCCAATTCTTATGCCCTTGTTGGATTTTACCTACTCAGTGAGAAACCAGTCCTGTATATTCTGTAAAAACTTGATCATCTTTCCTGTTTCTTCCTGCTGGTTTAATTAGAGATAAATCTCTCTTTGATTATTCTATAGCTTTTACTTGCCCATTGTTTTTCCTGCACATTCCTTCCAACAATTCTCCTCCATAATTGGTTGTCTATAATATACTCCTGCCAGAGTAAATGAATCTTTCTTATACTTTAACTCAATTCATATAGTTTTTTTTCTATTTTATCACTAATTACATCCATTTTTCTGCCATTTTCTACACCACTCCAACCTTCTTAAATATGTTAAATAAATCTTTGACAGAATTCTATCAATACATTGGCCAAATTTGGTACTGGTACATAATCATGTACCAGCATGCATATTATACACCAGCATATAACATGTACACCAGGATGAAAATTATACAATGTACAAATAGGAAACTAGAGGTCGTGAGTTCAGACTCAACCATGATGTTTCAAGTCAGATTCATTAGCTATGAAAATATGTTGTCTGATATCAGAATAAAATGCCTGTAGAAGCTCGAGAATTACATTGCGATTAAGAAATCAATATATCTGCATGTGAGGGATGGTCATCAACTCGTGGGACTGCTGTTGCCAGAAGTGACTGCAAAGGTAATTTTGCTGTTTACTTACTTTGTGATACATGGAGAACAGGACAACTTCTCCAATCCTCATAAGTAACCTTCAAATCTTCCTTGGCTCAGGCCTTCCCTCTCCCTTGTTAAAATCTCCTGGGCTGAGCCTCACACTGTCAATGTCCAGATGGTTGGCTATCCACCTCAAGTTAAAGGACAACAGTCCCTGCTTCAATTATTAGCCTTCAAACTGCATTTCACAACCTTCTGTATAAAAAAGGCTTTCCTCCTCTTGTTCCCCCTCAAAAAAACTTATATTTAATCAAATAATTGCCTTGTGTTTCAGATCACTCAATCGTTGGAAGCAACCTCTTTCTATCTACCTTGGCAAAACCTTTGAAAACTGTGCTTGCAGATAAAGAGTGACACATTGGAAGAATGTTCCAACAGTGCAGTAATCAGCCGCAGGGTGAAGCGGGGAGCGCAGGGTGATTGGCAGTGGACTGGGCAATGTGAAAAGGGTGTGGATATGGCAGGGTGAAGCAGAAAAACGATACGGGTAAATGAAATTAGTATAGATGGGTAGAAGGGCGGCATAGGCATTGTGGGCTGAAGGGCCTGTTTCTGTGCTGTATGACACTATGACTATTTATAGTTTTAAAGGGGAATGACTGCTGTGAAAATATCATTTGAAACAACCCTAACATGCATTAGTTAAGACAGCCTAAAAATATATATATTTGCCTCTTCAAACCAAAAGAAAACTCATTTAATTTCATGTACTTCAAATCCATGTCTGTATCACCCCAATTCACTTCCTCCCTCTCCACCATTCCTAACTATTTTATGCTGGGGTATTCATTGAGCTACTGAAGGACTTTATTCATTTAGTCCCTTGAATGTGAGGAAACAACAAATTACTGGTGTCAGCTGTGTCTTAGAGTCATAACTATACCCAAGCCAGAATGCTACATTAAATCCAAGCTGACAGTCCATTGAAATACTAAGAGAATGTTTTCTCTCAGAAGTGATGTCTTTCGGTTGATGTGTTAGCCCCACCTGACCTTTCAGAGAGAAGTTAAAAAAAATGCAAAACATTACTTGGAGAACAGTTTGGGAGGTAATCTGCCCAATATTAGTCCTGAATCAAAATCTAAACCACCCCACCCCTCTCCCCAACCCCACACCAGATTACTGGCTATTATCTCATTAATGCTCATGGGAGTTTCAACCAAGTGAACTGACTGCCATATTTTCATCATTATGATAGTGATTACAGTTCAAAAACTATGTCAGTAAGTAGACATCCTGTGAACCTGCAAAAAAAAAGCAAATTTCTTTAACTGCCTCATAAATGGGCAGGACAGGTTAGTCAGGACAGGAACTCTGCCCAACTTTTCCCCTTCCAAATTCAGAGGTCTTAAGCAACATGTAGCATTTTTAAGGGTACTGCATCTGAGAGTTAGGAATCAAATCCAGAATAATCTTCAATTGTAAGGTTTAATTATCCATTGGGGGAGCCATTATTTATCTGTTAACTGAACATCTGTACAATTTCTAGCATTTTATTGTGATTATGAATAAAGTGAAATACAGTCAAAATGTTACTGTTTTTGTTATGTGTCTTTTTTATGGAAAAAATAAATCCTATTAAAGGGATAGTGAGTCAGAGTCACATCATAAGAACAGATTTTAATGTTCCAGGAAGAGAGACTTCCTTTATTTTGCTTGGTCTACTTAAATAAAAAGCCACAGGAAAGGGCAGCATATTTTAACTTTCTAGGAAGCAACATTGACTGTTAGTTTACTCTATAACTACCAAAGATTAAAATTTAGTCCATACTGATTAATGCAAAAACTGCTTGAAAGAACCATTAATGTTTGAAGGAGCTATTAAGGATCACACTCTGAATAAACAGATCTTTTTGTCAAGCAGCAAAGATCTATCTAAAATCACCAAGGTCCTTTTTAACCTGCAAATATCAGAGCCTAAATTTTACTGAGTAATCAAACCCTTGTTCCTTTCCTGCAAGATATAAACAACAGGAAGAAGAATTAGGCCATCTGTGGTGTCAATAACATGGTACACTCCACACCCCAACCCTGCTGATGGTTTGCCCTTTCACACTTGATACTAGGGTTTATGGTTAATCCTAACTTGTTTCTTTTGCTCACAACTTGTACATCTCTGTCTCATGGGTTTTCTCTGCCCATTTTGTCAGTCAAAATCTATAGACAGAACAAATCAATAAGTTCATACACAATCTAATGCTCCACAGATTTGTTCAGAATGCAACAACAATGCACTGAACTAGAAGGCAGTAACCCTTCTGATAAAACAGACAATAAATGTGTGATTATAATTCATTAACATGTCGACCTGAATAAATAGAAGTAAATTCCAGGTTTAAACTGGTTAGATTCAGATACAAAGGTTCACAGTAAATGGACCACTCCTCACAGCCAACATAGTTCACATATTTAAAATCTGCTCACTACTTAGTTTTACTTTCCATAAACCACACCACATGAAGTGTTAATCTGTAGCTGTATTCACACAGCTAAGTGGTGGATGAGCAGTTTCTGTTCAATATTTAGAACAATATTCCAGTCTCCACTCAATGCAGTGAAGCTTGTATTCTTGAACTTTAAACCAAATCAATCAAGGAGTCATGAGGGTTGCGAACACTACCTCCTTTTTCTAAAAAAAATATGAACAATAACAATCTGTAAATGCAGTGAAGATTATTAATCACTTATAGAAAAGTATGACAACTTACATTTAAACAGTACCTTCCAATGCATCTACAAAAGTCCAAATCACAGGTTTTCAAAAGTATTATGGGAAGAGTTGGAAAGCAAAACTATAAAACAGCAAACTTTTGGAGAGGTGGAAAGGGGCTTCAAGATCGAGCAGTTTGGGAAGAAAATGAGGCAGAGGTTGCAGAATGCTTTATTCCCAAAGTATGAGCTGAAGTTAGAGGTAAACAAAGAAGGTGAGTTAGAAAGGCAAAGGACATTGGCTTACCTGTGGGTATTAGTCACAGAGCTAAGAACAACAGTCAAGGGATTTGTAGACAAGGGCTGGAATCTAGAATTGGTTACATTATGAGTTGGCGGTAAATAGAAGCTGGTGGACAAAGGATACAGAGAAGCAGAATTATTGCATCATTTGCAGACAGTAGAGTTTTGAATGATGTGGACTTTGTGCGGTCATGAGGGGAGATTGAAGGCAGCTGGAGAAATTCTCAATGACACTCCCCTAAATTAATTCAGATTGCAGCAGGAAATCTCGATAAATGTTGGTGGATTAATCCATTGTCTGTTGTCCTCCCACCCATCCTTTCTTCCTCAGTTCATGTAAATGAAATGGTCCAAAGCCAAGGGTTTGACAGGGCTCCTGACATATTGCCCTTTCTCAGGGGGCAATAAACCTCAGAAAGTAGTAGTGCATGCCTAAATGATGAGTGAGAGTGGCCTCTCTCCATCCCTGTGGCTTCAGAATTACCCATTGAAGATTTCAGAAGAGGCCCCTTTCTGTCTCTGGTCAATCACTGCAGTGGAGTGTAGAAAGCCTGGGATTTCCTCGCTGATATTGGTGGAAGGACTTGTGTCATAAGGCTCTGTGCATTTGGAACAATCTCCAGGCCAGGAAATCACTTCGGGGTTAGGGCAGACACAGCAGGGACAGGATGAAGGAAAACAGAAACAGAAGTAATTGCCCCTTTTTTTTACTCATTTACAGGATGTGGGCTTTTGTGGCAAGGCCTGCGGATTACTGCACTTCTTGGTTTTACCATCCACCATAGCAGGCAAATAGCATTAACACGCTTGCTATGAACAGCAAGGACTGCAGCAGTTGCCTTAAATTGTAAATGAAATTTATTTATTTGTATCTAGTCTCAGAAGCTATTTAATTAAATACAGCTTTCTGATGAACTAACAGCTATGTTAAGTTCACCAATAACAGTATGTCCAACTGGAAGAAAGATAAACTGCCTTGAATTTAAAAGAGTACACGTAAAAAGGGTACAAAAAATATCAACAAAGATTAATGACTGAAGCCAGTACTAAAATCTCACTGTAAAACTAGAAAAAAAAAAGATCCCTTATGAGTTCCTTTCTCATGGAACCATTTCTAGGCCTGCTGAGACCTGTCCAGTCTACTTCCATCCTAAGCATCATCCTGGGGCATATTTAAATCCATCAAGACTTCTTTATCCCAATTTCAATAGCCAGCAATAAAATTATACTGAGCACTAAAGCGGAATAAATCCGGCTATGTAAATCAGGACCTCCAGTCTGCAAAATCTGTTCTACTTCAGTGTCATCAGCTCAGGGACCTGAAATTTCTTGACTGTCATTGTAGACCAACTCCAGTACACTTTAGGTTTGACTGCAAGCTTTCACCAACCATTTCACCTGTAAATCCAATAGTTCTGAGGAAGTACACTTACAGGTGTATTATATGTGCTTCAGATAGTGAACTAAGCAATTAGCATAATGGCCTTTCTTGCACTCCTTGAACAGCTGCATCTCCACCCTATCTTTCAGTATTTAACACAGCTTCATGAAGATGGAAATAATCAAACAACCAGATTTATGTTTCCCTTTACTGCTGACCTTTCCCCCATTTTCTACGTGATTCACTCCTATTCATTCAAGAGGAATGCTAACTTTAAACAATCAACAGCAAAACATTTTGGAAAAATGAGTGTTGCTTTCATCTGGCAAAAATTCTCCTTAACCACAATCTGACACATCACCCGTGTCTCTACCACAGGACATGCCTTTGTATTACAAATTGAAATCATACTTTCTGGATCCTTAACCTGTACCAAAATCATCATAAAATTACACATTAGAAACCAATACGTGAGTATCAGTTATGTCAAATCCTGGATCCAGACGCAACACATCTTTAGGAACTAAAGTCCTTGATAACTATGTCAGATTTTCACCCAAAGGAAAATTCAACTCGAAATTCTAGTGCAACTAAATCCCAAGATAAAATGATGATGCAAATAACTTTGCAAATTTCAGCTATGCCTGAGATGTGGGTAAGGGATTCTTTGGCACGATCAGGGTCTGTGGTTGGGATGGTAGGACAGTAAGGTTTGGTGAGAGGTGGAAATAACATAAGTGACCAGAGAGGAGGGATAGAGGTGAAGATGGGGCCTTCACTGGTGACCTTGGAAGGTAAGGTAATCAGGATCGAAGGGTCTTGAGGGATTCAGAGGATTGGAGGAGCTTCATTGAAGAGGGTGGAAAATCAGAGTGGTCTTGGGAGGATCAGAAAAAACTTGGGCAGGGAGGGTGGGAGTGATGGTCAGAGCAATGAGAGAACTCGAGGATCACAGTTTTGGGGAATGGATCTTGATGGATTGGGAGAGATATCAGTGGTGGTGAGGTGGTTGGTTGGGTGGCTGGGGGGAGGTAGGAAGGAAGGAAGGGAAGGGCCCAAAAAACAAAGATGAGGGACTTATCAACTTTCCTACATGGGAGCTGCCAGGTGGTGGTGATAGAGGCAGATACAATTTAAAAGGCATTTCGGCATGTGCTTAGATAGGAAAGGCGTACAGAAATACGGGCCTAATGCAGGCAAATGGGATTAGCGTAGATACACATCATGGTCAGCATGGACAAGGTGGGCCAAAGGGGTCCATTTCTGTGCTGCACGATTCAATAACTTCTGAGAGTGCTGAATGACAGTTGATCCCAGAACAACAACTTCTAAGTTACCCATAAAGATCCAACAAGAACATTGACTGGGAAATAACATTCCATTGGACAACTGATGTGGAAGTTTGATGTTAAATTAGTGGAGTAACGTAAATGACTTGTGGAAAATCTATTTTCAAACACATAATGCTGAAAATGTAGCTTTATGCAACTGAGTTTCTAAGTAATGTTTGTCACAGATGCCTTGAGTTCACGTGCATCTTCATTATTCAGCAAATAAGTTGAAGGGCAGAACTGTATAAATCACATTGAAAGAACAATGTATTACAATCAAGGTTGGCTTGAACTTATTATTTTGAAATGGGAATAACTTAATAAAGTGCATTAAAATATTTCACTCTAATTGCTCTGAGAATACTTGATGTCTCAGCTGGGGTCAGATTCCCATCATATATTGATAACTTACATTGACTTGATTGTTATTTAGTTTCACACAGACAAACCCAACAGCTAATGCGAATGGTAATATTGCACTAAGAAGAACAGTGACTAGACTTCAAAGTTATTTCAATGGGTCAAAAACACTTTGGGATATTGTTGTGAAATGGTCTGATTGCATCTCTTCTTTTTAATATCTATTATTAATATTTACTGTCCACAACAGGATCTTACCAAACTATAGTCTTGAATGTTTCAATTATCTACTGCCACTGGGGGGGAAAGAGTTCCTTATTTCTTAACATTAATAAGTTAAACATTAATAACATTTCTCCTAAGTACTTTGATATTATACCCCTTTATTTTAGATTCTCCCACCAGGGAAATGGTTTCTTTGTATCGCCCTTTTATTATCTTAAACAATTCAATTAGATCAAATCCTTATCCAAGATCACGTGAATACAGCAGATGTTTACACAACCATTTATGATTCCCGGAAGTGGTTGTGTAAACACCTGCTGTATTCACTTGATCAGTCCATATGCAAATATCTCTTTCCAAAGGATTTATACCCAAAATTGACGTTACCCTCCAAATGGGATCTACCCAGTGCTCTCTACAGAAGATGCATCACGTTTTCACTTTTGTATTCATTCCCTTATAAACTAAAGACCAATGCTTCATACACCTAATGAAATGTTTTTTTCTTGAAGAAATCTGGCAAGAAAGAATTAACATTTATACATCACCTTTCACAACCTTAGGTTAATGAAGCGCTTCAGAAGAGTAATCACTGGAACGATATGGGAAGTACAGCAGTCAATTGACCAGATGATTTCATTTTGTCATATTGGTTGCAAGATAAACATTGTAATGACTCTACTTAGAAGGAAAAACGCTAATATTCTTAAGTCCCATTCAAGAGGTGGAAGTTCTGAATAGGAAAGCATTCATTTATTCACTTAAAGCTGTCATATTTTCTGATTGTGCTGGTCAGATAGGCATGGAGTTGATCCCATTAGTCACATGTGAATTTGGTCTCCTCCACAAATGCTGGAAAGTACTAACAGGTACATTGATGACATAACTGATTAATTCGGGTCTGCTGAGGTCTGGGCTTATTCTGCTAATCTAAAACACAAAGAGAAAGAAGTGCTGAATATCAGTGCTTTTATTACAGCAGCAAGATAAGTCTTTATTGCATAACTCTGTTGTCCTGGCAGTATGACAATATAAAGGATTCTCAGAGGACACTTTTCTGATTTATGGATAGGTCATTATGGTAATGCATCAGCAAAAGCCAAAACAACGATTGGGAAGGCAGAGCACATTTACATACTTATCATCATTTTGCATATATTTGGTGGGCAAATGTGATGCGTTTTTAACAGCTACTTCATTTCAGTGGTTTATATAAGTTGACTGCTGGTCATGTTCAGCATTTTGCACTCCAATTGTACAAAGACTATATGGATCAGAGGGTTAATAAGTGGGGATGGTTTACATCTTCAAGTCTCAGTCACTTAACTATCAGGTAAAAAATAGACATTGATTCACCAATTGAAGTTTAGTTACAGAATAATTCACACATGCTTGCAGGTCAAGTTGAAGGTAGGGAGATGAACAAGGGGCAATGTAACAGACGGGGGTCTAAAACTCAGAAGACTTCTGTGGTTCAACGATCTGGTGCCAAACTGCTTGTGCCCTGTTAACTGGAGTGACTGGGGAAAAGGCGGCAAAGTCTACCCCTTATTGACATATGCAAATTACTGAAGTGAGATGACGGGCTGACTATTGTGAACTTCGGTAGAAGTTTATACAGAATGGAAGCACAGCTTCATTTCAAAGAAGAGGCAAGATTTTTTTTGCTCACTAAGAATATCTGCTTCTCATAAGTATAGCCTACACTTCTGTCCCATGTTCATTTATGGATTTCTGTTGGACTTCATTTCTAAACAGCACTCTCCTGCCACCTAGGTGTTTGCTTGAGCACTTCAAGTTGAAACTAACCAAAAATGGATGACAGCTCATTCCGACAATCCTATGGTGCTGCATGCATTGGAATGCAAACAAATTACAAAGGGAACAACTTCCGTGATGACTGCTCTCATCATTGTCCAAGGTCTGCAACATTATTGAACAGAGCCGCCCAGGAGAAAGGCTGTTTGGAAACTTACATGCTATTCTATTCCATCATGAGCATTTTAGAGAGCACATGCTTTGTTTCTCTGTATTGCTGCAACAATAATGGTTATTTATTTGCTGTAATAGCTGTAAGAGCTTAAAGTGTGGTGGCTCTTCACATGGCAATGCAAGTCGTAACATCATTAAATTACACAATATGCTCTTTCTGGCACAAGGGAATTCGATAAGGCAGAAGTACATACTTGTATGAAGCAAATCAATACCATGTTTGCTAGAGGAAACAGATTTAGTGCATCTACAGGGATAGGAGACACAAGAGGGGCCACAGAATTTTTATTTCTGGCATTGTTACCAGAAACACAGCAGGTTGCAGGTGGGACCCATTTTACCATTAACAATCCACAATAAGACACAAGTGCAGAACTAATTAAATGATTTATGCCTGCAGACACAGTATTTTGCACATTATCCAGAGAGCACCAACAATCCCAAATGCTTAGATTATTTTAAAGTCCCTTAATTCAACAAAGTACAGATAATATGGCCATGTCATGAGCAACCAGGGACATGATAGGAGTGTTGAAGGAAACATTTCACTGTTTAAATTACTCTGTGATGCAGCCAAGATCATTTTCATTGTCAGTTTCATTTGTCTGATAACTCTGTAGTGAATAATCTTGGGACATTTTACTACATTAAAAGCTATAGTCACATTCAACAAAGTATTGCCACGTAAGCTGCATCCAGGTGGGATGCATGACTTTGTTCATGGTGTACTGTAGTATATTTCGTAATCTGCCCAACCATTAGAAACAGTAATCTAAGGATTCAATTATGCTCAAAAATAACCACAAAGGCTCTGAGAAGCAGGCACCTTATACTTGGTTACAGGGATACCAGGAAATTGATGCTGCGACTTCAATGAAGGATGATGCTGCCAGCATGATCTGGGCTGCTAAATGGTTAAATGGGCATTTGTGGGGTGTAGGAAATTTGGCATCTTTGTCATTTAAAGGCAGCCAACACGTCTTAAAAGGTGACAAGTACTATGGCTCATAAGTGCACTAGCAAGAAAGGCAAACCTACAGGAGAACAAGTAGCACTTTAAAGAGTTGAATGCAATGAATTTATTCCCCAGGATGTGACTGCAAAGTGCTCAATGATCTCAGTAGAGTCGTCTTAATAAGAATCCCACCTCAGTTACTCTCCACTAACACATTAATCACCTGCAGCCCTATGATTTACAACTCTCTCTCTCCTGCTCATCTCCACTCTTCTATAATGTAGCACATTTCACTCCACTTCTCTCTCCTTATTCATGCATTCTGTGCCTTAACCTCTTGTTTCAGAGATCAGAAACAACATCCAATATTGTCACTGCTTTAAAACCCGTAGATAAGGTTAGAAGATGAGAAACATTCTGGTGTGAGATTGCAAATGTTCACAGATCACCTCAGACTTGAACAAAACAAAAATCTTGGTGTCAAATTATGAGAAACATGAGAAAGTTTCTATTCATCTGACCCCTTCTCTTGATTTACTTTTTAGTTCTTCATTGGCACCTATAACACTATAGAAAAGGCCTTCTCATCTCCTTGTATAGAAATCAAAACTCATCCATTGCCTTCCATATTAACATCAGGCTTATCTCCCAGGCTCTAAAATTTGGAGCCCATGGTGTACAAGCATTTATAGCAATTGTTTAAAGAGACTTGCCATCAAGACATACAGTTATTGAAGGTGCTGGTTCCAGCTATCTTAAATAATAGCTCATCTTTGCTTGCTGGAGTTTTAGCACTATTTCCTTAGGGGTTCTACAGAAATACTGTATGTCAACACTGTCCCTAAATTTTTCAGTGGTGTTGCAGTGCAGCCAGTAAAACTGCTGCCTCATTGCTCCAGCAATCCACGTTCAATCCAGACTCTGTTGTTGCCTGTGTGGAGTTCACACGTTCTCCCTGTGACCTCATGAGTTTCCCCTGGGTGTTCCAAGCTTATTTTGCCCCTAGTGTGAAGAGGTAGAGTCTGGGGGAAGTTCATGGGAAGATGGGGAGAATAAAATGGAATTGGTGTGGGATGAGCATAGACCAGTGCTTGATGGTCAGTATGGACTTGGTGGCTTGTTTCCATGCCATATTACCCTATGATACTAAACAGGGTATAAGGAGGGTAATTTTGATTTTGGACCAAAATGCAAAGTTGGTGATATTGGACCATGATATGTCAAATCAAATTTTATTTCTATTGAAGTCAATGAACGCATTAAGTTGTCCCAAATACACAGATGAGTTTCAGTAAGTTTTAACTGTTGGTTCTGAAGTTTTAATTGTTGGTCTGTGAGATCTTTTGCAAACAGCATGTTGTACTGAAAGAGTCAGTAAGATTCCTTAATAATGTCAGTGATCACAGTGCCCACCTTCCAATTCTTAACTGAAACCTAAAGCAGCTTGGTTCAAAGTTCACGCAAACCATTTTACATCTTACAGCCTCTAGCACCTGTCAATAGACCTACCTTTTCTTCCCCTCTAATGTCCTAATTCTCAGCATTAATAGCTGCCCTTCCTAGTTCTATTTCAGCAGCTGAAGTGACTCCTAATTGCATTTCAAAGTTGATTATAATAATTATTGCATCATTTGTTTCATTGGCTGTTGTGTGGGAGTTAAAATTCAGTTCATATAATAAAAATCACACATTGAGCAGTTTTCTTTTAACCCTCAATTAACCTCTCAGTCACACACAAAAGGCAATTTCCACGTTTATCAAGCCCCTGAATTTCCCACTTAATGGCCAGTTGTGTGGGTTCTGTGGAATCTGAAAATGAATCTGCTGGATGTAGATGGTATATTTTAACCAAATAAGAAAGTCTCAAATCAAATATAGCAATGTAAAGATAAAAAAAGTTATATCAAAAAATTAAAGTGCATGAATAAAGCAGGGCTTAGGCATTAGATGTTCCTTCTCTTCTAGCTTATTTTCCCCCATTCCCAAAACATTAAATACTTTGACTAACAATCTATGTTATAGTGTGAAGTATTTACCAGCTCTTATATGGTATTCACCAAACCAACCTCATCAGCATGTCCAAAGCTTACATCTCAGAGCCTGTCTTTGTTTCAGTATGGCTGTTTCTCTACACCTTAGTTTGCAGCAGGTGGCTATTGAACACCAAGTGCCTGTGGTATTTGCATTGAAGGCTGCGTCAATCTACCCTGAACCTGTTGCTCCTGTAATATGTTGAAATGTTCTCATTCTTTAAAAATCCCTTCATGAAAGATGATGTTAGAGAGACCTTTTATTTCTGGGGAGCTGGAGGTCATAGATTTAAAATCATTGCCAAAAGGTCAAGACAGATGAGAATAACATTTTTCACTCAGACTTATTGGGATGGAAAACACTCTACCAGAGGAGGTAGAAGTCAATTTCATAAATAATGTTATAAAGTAGCTAGCTGAGAATATGGACGAAAAGCGAGGATGTGGGAACAAGGATAACCGCTGTTTCAAAGATGCAGCAGAAGAATGGCAAACCAAACGGACTCCTGAGCAAGTTGTTATTATTCAATGACTGTCAGCACAGAGTGTCAATAGATGACTCACTTTTTGAATACCCACATTCCTTTTCTCCACTTTTAATTTGCATGTCTTGCTTATAGCTGACAAACCAAAAAGTATTTTTTCACCTTTCCTAATTCTCTTGAACCATGTTGAGTAAGAACTATTTTCAGAGCAATACTGCAGGCAGACAAATAATCTGATGGAGCTGCCAGTCCCTGTTGACCCATTGTTTGTACAAGTCCATTGTTTCTTTAAATGAGTAAGCAAAGGAAGGACAACGTTCCAGAGAGTACCAGCCAGATGGCGCCAAAAACGCCCATAATTCTGTCTCATCATTTGGTTGTTATATTTTCAGAACAGGACTCATTGCATCAGTATGGCATTTCCATTCCTAATGCCACCCACCTTTTTCATAAATTATGACCAAAAAAGGATCACAACTCAGCAGCTATTTTGTGACTTTGTAATGAGGGGCACCAAAGAACATTTCCTACCTCTCCAGAATGAGAAGCAAATTGTCATTTAGCACCACACAAACTTTTAGCTTTAGTAAGCACCTATAATCATATTTATTCTGTAACTCAATCAGTTCCAACAATATAGAACTCAGAACATGCATCTTTATTTAGATCAAGATGTGTCTGGGGCAGAGATCATCTTGTTCAAAATCTGGATGCTGGAAAATATTCAGGACCGGAGTGTGCTCCTTGATCAGTATTGAACTGAGAGAACTGGCAAAGTATTTCCCAGAAGTTTTTTTTAAATTTAACTAGGTTTTCAAACTTTTTTTTTGCTTCTTTCATGATTTTGCATGGGGTGCAGGGTGTATAAATTGTAATGAACAAGGCATCACAATTATGAGGGCTTCATTGGATGGACTTGTTTGTTTCGTGTCATTCATATGTTTGTAAGTTATATACTGGACCATGATCTTGTGTAAATTATATTGTTGATCTAAACATTGCTGACCATTTTTCTTGCCCAAACCAATGAAACTTATATTGTTGGACTTCAAGAAATCTTCATAGAGAAAACACATATTATATAACATCTCTTATCAGGATATCCCAAAGAACTTTATGTAGTACTTTTGAATTTACTGTTGTAAATATAAAAAATACAGAAGCTAATTTATGACTCATAGAATCATAAAAATGTACAGCAAAGAAAAAGGCCCCTTTGGCCCACTGTGATGCCCATTACCCACATTCCTCTGTGCCTTTCTTATCTAAATAACTTTTAAATATTGTAATCGTGTCTTCCTCCACTACCTCCTCTCACAACTCATTGCCGATATTCACCACCCTCTGTGTGAAAAGACTTGCCCCTCAGATTTCCTTTAAATTTCTCCCCTCTTGCCTTTAACCTGTTCCCTCTAGTTCTATACTCCCTTGCCTTGGGATAAAGATTATGACTATCTGAAGATTATGTCCCTCATAATTTAACAAACCTCTATTAGGTCACCCCTCAGCCTCCTACATTCCAGTAAGAATACACACAGCCTATCCAATCTCTCCTTATAACTGCAGCTCTCCATTCCCGGCAACACTCCGGTGAATTTTTTCTCCACCCTCTCCATTACTAACACATCTTTCCTAAAGTGTGGCAAACAGAACTGCACACAATACTCCAAGTACGGTCTGACCAATGGTTTGTACAAGTGCATCATGTCTCAAATCTTGTACTAACTGCTTTGGCCTTTTCCACTACTATATCCACGTGTGTTACCGCTTTCAGGGAGCTATGGATTTACACCCCAAAATTTCTCTGTACTTCAATGTCCTGGCGCCCCTACTTTTTACAATATATGTCCTACCAGAACCTGACTTCGCAAAGTGCATTACCTCACACTTGTCTGAATTAAATTACATCTGCTACCGTTCTGCCAAACTTTCCAACTGATCTATGTCCCATTGTATCCTGAGATGACCATCGTCACTACACCATGACTGCACTAATTTTTGTGACATTTGTAAACTTACTAATCAAACCCCGTACATTCTGATCCAAGTCATTTTTGTACATGACAAACAACAAAGATCCCAGCACTAATCCCTACAGTAAATCACTTGTTACAGATTTCCATCCACTACTACCCTCTACCTCCTGTCACCCAGCCAATTTTGGATCCAGTTTGCCAACACTCCTCAGATCCTTGTGCTTTAACCTCCTGCATCAAAATACTATGCAGGACCTTGTCAAAAGCCTTATTGAAGTCCATGTAAACCACTTCTACTATTCTACCATCATCGATTTTCCTCAAAATTCATTCAGATTTGAGACATGATCTCCTCTGCACAAAACTATGCTGACTCCTGCTGTTCAGCCCCTGCCTCAAAATTCATTCAGATTTGAGACATGATCTCCTCTGCACAAAACTATGCTGACTCCTCCTGTTCAGCCCCTGCCTATCCAGTGAACATAAATTCTGTCCTTCAGAATCTTTTCCAACAAATTCCCAACTACTGATGTCAGGCTCACCAGCCTGTCATTTCCTTGCTCATCCCTACTGCCCTTTTTTGAACAAGGGAATAAACATCAGCTACCCTCCACTTTTCTGGTATCCCATCCAATGGCTAACAAAGATGTAAAAATCTCCATCAGAGCCCCAGCAATCTCCTCCCTTGCTTCCTTTGGCATCCTAGAATAGATCCCATCAAGCCCGGGGTTTTATCCACCCTAATATGCTCCAGTATTTCTAGCAGTTCCTTCTTCCTTATACAGGCATGCGCCAGAATATCAACCAATGCCTTCCTTAACTCTCCTGCCTGAACATCCTTTTCCTTGATGAATACCAATGACAAGTATTCATTTAGGATCTTGTTCATATCACCAGGCTCCACACACCAGATCACCCCACCCCACCGCCCCCCCAGTCCCTGAGGAGACTTCCTTAGCTACACTTTGCTTCTAATGTACTTAAATGTTTTAGTATTCTTCTTAATCCTACTTGCCAAGGTCATTTCATGGTTTCTTTTTTGCTATCCAAATTTCTTTCTCAAGTTTTCTCCCATATCCTCTATAAACCTCAAGTGCCTCATTCGATTCCAATTTCCTGTACCTGACATCTCCCTGATCAAACCTTCAATATCCTTTGTTAACCAAGATTCCCATCTTTGCCTCTTACCCTTACAGGGATATGCTGACTCTGGACTCTTACTATCTCACTTTTAAACACATCCCACTTAACAGATGTTGTTCCCATTCCCCCAGCCGCTGCTCCCATTCTACCTCTCCCAGATCTTGCCATACACGATCAAAATCTGCCTTGCCCCAGTTTAGGGCCCTAACTCGAGGACCTGCGTTATCTTTTTCCATGGCTACCTTGAAGCTTACCGAACTATGGTCACTGCTCCCAAAGGCACAGACACTTCAATCACTTGCCTGTCCTATTTTCTAAGATAAGGTCAAGTCCAGCTCCTTCTCTGGTAAGGCTCTTTACATACTGTTTCATAAATCTCTCAAATGCATTTTACCTATTCCTCCCCATCAAAGCCCCTTGCATTAAAGCAATCCTAGCTAATATTGGGAAAGTCAAAATCCCAAACTACTGCTACCCTATTGCCTCTACATCTTTCTGCAATCTGCCTATCTATCTGTCATTCTAATTCCTACTGACTATTGGGCAGCCTATAATATAATCCCAAAGTGACTGCCCTTGCTTATTTCTAAGTTCTACCCATATAGCCTCATTGGCCAGTCCCTTTAGGATATCTTCTCTGAGTACTGTTGTAATGCTCTCCCTGATCAGCATGCAACACCCCCTCACTAATTTAAACCTTCCCAAGCAGTACTAGCAAACCTCCCTGCAAGGACATTGGTCCTCCAGTTCAGGCACAATCCACCCATCTTGTACATGTTACCTTGCCCCAGAAGAAATCCTAGTTATCTGAAAACTTGAAGCCCTCCCTCAGGAACCTACTCTTTAGCCACATATTTGTCTGTCCTATCTTCCTATTTCTATACTCACAAGCATATGGCAAGATGCTAGGCAAGATCTCACAAACAGAAATCTGGTGGATAATTAAGTGGACTGGATAATGTTTTTTTTAATGATTTTTTTGAAGAATACTAATCAGGCAGAGGAAGAGGAACTGCACTATTCCTTAGAGACTGCCATGAAACCTTTTACATTAATCTGACAGGGCAGCTGAAGCCCAAGTTCAACATCACATCTAAAACTAGCACCATCTTTCATGCAGTCCTCAATTCACTTAAGTATCAGCCCATTAAATTTCAAGAATAGGACACGAATCTGCAACTGTCAAGCCCATTAACTGCAGAAAAACAGTTAAATTTCCTCCACAGATAATGTGTAGTGTTGTCTGAATTGCTTTCATTTGCTTTGAATGACAGAAAAGATTTTGAAACTGTTTAGGTAACAGCATATGCCTACTGTGAAAACATAAAAAACCCTGACAAAAACAGATGAAGATATGTTATTGGTAGGCAGCAATATACAAAGCATTCCTGATCATGTCCCATGCCAAGAGGTTGCTGACACCATTCTGTGACCCAAATGTTGTTTGAACAAGATTAATTTACATGCAGAAAAGTCAATAGTATTCGATTGAAAAGGAAATAGCTGTGATATGCGGGATTTGAAAACAGGAGAAGGAATCAATTTGTTCAAGTCTTTAAAAACTGCCTGAAGGACGCCAAGAACAATTGGCAAGTGCATAACATCCAGCTGGAACCAAGTCAGTTAGAAACAGTAGCCTTATTATATCTTTTAGTTCAGCAAATGAGACAAAAATTGCCTTTTGAAACTCAAGATAAAAATTAAAAATCCATTTTTCTAAATCTCCCCCTCCCCTTACTGTTCCCATCTGCCCACCATCCCTCCCTTATCTGGTTGCTCTCAATCACCTTCCTTTCTATTCAGATTCCAGAATCTGCAGCCCTCTGTTGTCTCCACTTATCACCTCCCAGCCTCTATCGCCATCTCCACCCAGCCGTCCCCCTACCCGAATTCATCGACCATCAACCCCTCTTCACCTATCACTTGCCAGTTCCTGGCTCACTCCTCCCCCTCACCTCTTTAGACTGGCTATCTCCCCTCTAAACTCTCAGCCCTGATGCAGGTTCTTGACCCAAAACGCCAACTATCCCTTTGCCTCCACTGACGCTGCCTGATTCACTGAGTTCCTTCAGCAGCTTGTATTCTGCTCCTCTCCCCCGTCAGCCTTGCTGCTCCCAGGAGATCACATTTTGGGTGGGGTGAGGAATCTGTATAAAATGATGCTTGAGGTATCACAACTGTGTTGGATAGAGTGGGTGAACTGGTGGTTCTATATGTTATTGTTTGAATGTAATTAATCCTTAAAGAACAGTGAATCATCTTCATGCGGGACATTAAACAGTACAATTGAGACGACGTACAAAGATTTAGTTACACCATACAAGCTGCATCCTGCCTACTCATGCACAAAATCCACTGGAAGATTTGCCAGAATGCATGTGCAGTATCACACAAGAGGGTGGCATGTAGTCTAAAATCCAGGGGGCTCCAAAGCCCCACATCTTAAAACAAGAAAAAAAATTAAAATAGAGATGTATTCTGTATCTGACAGAACACATACACATTCTTATTGTAAATGTAGTTTGGTTATTTGTTTGATTAGTTCTTCTATACTTTGAAAGAACGTATCACTTGCTCATGGCTGACTGATGCTGCTGAGCAACAGAGTAAAATCAGGTTATTGCAAGGCAAGTACACCTACAATTTGGAATTTTCAACACATTATGCATTAAAATTTAGTAGGTTGAAATTAAAACCACTAATAAGTAATATAGTATTAACGAATGATGTTGCTTCTTAGTCTTTACAAAATGTGTATTTCCTGCATTGAATTTCATGTTATGCTCATTGCCAATTGTTGTAAGTTGTGTAACAGTAATCATAGAATGCTTCAATATTGATAAAACAGTGCAAAGATCAAATGTGTGAACAAGTAAGAGATGAGATAAGGGCACAGTCCTTCGTTCCCCTCCCCCCACCCCCGAGACCCAGCATATCTACCACTGCCCGCTTTTTCCAAAAGCTATCAGGGTAATTGTAAATAAAAGGTAAATAAAAGGTTTGTACTCAGCTGCAAAAGCATCAAATAAAATCACTAAAAATGTTGAAAACACTTGTACATATCAGTGGCACATTATTGCCTATCTAATTACCTTACTCCACAGCACAAAACTATGGGCAGTGCATCAGATGCAGTGCCATAGGTCCACCAATACAGGGCACTGCAGCTCCTTGAGTGTTTTAAACTGGCCACAAAGAATATGAAGAGTACCTGCCTCTCTTACTGACAGAAACAGTACCACAGAAATACAAACACCTCTCTGACATCATACTGTCAACTGGCATCTATCTCATCAGCTTTGTGCTACAAAGGGCAACAATTTTGTGCAGCAGTGCTTCTTCAATACCAAGCCATGGAAAAAATTGTTCTTTTTGATATTGCAGCCCAATAACGTAGCTTCTCAGTGAGGCTCACGGTAGACAGCAAATTAAACTGGCCACTTCTACTGTGAAGCCGACTCATGTACATTATGTAGAACATGGAGTGACAGCAATCCTTATGCAATGCCTGTTTAAACCATTGCTGGAAGAACTTTATTCAAATCAATTCAGTTGTTTGTCAGTAACAACAGGTATATATTTTCACAGGATAACATTGCATGAAGTAGAAAGGTTTGAAGTGTCACTTCAAAAAACTGTATAGTCTGCTCCAAGAGATGGTTTCAATTCTGAACCCCGGTCCCACTGATCACAATGATTTTGGGTTAGCCATATTAGGATTTCTACTTAAATACCTTCTCACAATAGGTGTTTATGTAGTGGCCCCAGTGAGCAGGTCCCATGAGCTGGACTGCAGGACAGGCATGAGAGACAAGGCAACAAGGCTTGATATCCCACCGGAAGAAGCACATCTCTGATGATTTCTGCTTTGCAGAGCATTAGATAAACAAGGAACAATGAAGGCCCTACTGAAGGAGAGCTTTGTTGGAATCACTGATGACACCAAAGTCACTCCATTTGCACCTACCATTGAATTCCTGATGATTGAATAATTGGAATAAAGATTTTTACTGAATAAATATTCCCAAATTATGAATTAAAATGGAACTGTTTCATAATATTTGCAATACTGACACACCCTTGTACTTGCTTCTTGTGAGCACCTTTCAGATCGACTTACTTGACCTTTACTTCAATGTAATGATACCTACTTCTTACTCCAGGATGATCGATTCCAGAATGGTAGGAGGCTGCTTCATGTCACTCTGTCACTTGTAGTGACAGAGTCTATGATAGTCACACCACACCAAGTTCTGTTGCTGGTAACTGATGGCAGCATCTCTCTGAAAGGCTGCAGTCTTGGGTAACTGGATGTGGGGCAGAGATAAGGGCAGTGTCAGATGGCCAATGAGGGGGGTAAAATACTGAAGGGAGGACGGCACTTCCATGCTGCTCACTGGCAGTGGAACATCCAAGGAAATGCAGACAATGGACTGTACCCTGAATGCACAAAAACCAAAGTCTCCAGTCCTGCACCACATCAGACAACCAAATCCCACAGTGCAACTGACTGCTCAGAGGGCAACAGTAATTTCCAAGTTGGCAGCTCCCTTTTCTCGCAGTCCAGCAATCTGAGCCAAGTGGAGACCAAGCCGTTTCCAGGTGACATCTCTGTCTCTCTGAAGAATGACAATCTGTTCCTAAGCAGAGGAAGCAGGATTCTAAGTAGAGTGCTCAGAGACCCCACACGGCCAGAGAGTTTCAATGATGTCTGCTTTTGGATCCAGGGACACAGACACCAGCTCCAACAACCTCTGTAACACTGGCTGTCAGCGAATCTTCGGTGTTGCTTTTGACTGATGCAGCTGAAGGTAGCTTGTGAGGTGCAGTTCCACGTAAAAAAGTGGGTTGGTAGGTTAATCAGCGACTGTAAATTGCCCCTTGTGTGCAGGTAAGTGGTAGAATCTGGGGAGAGTCAATGAGAATGTGGGGATTATAAAATGGGATTAGAGTAAATGAGTACTTTATGTTGGCATGGACTCAGTGGGTCAGAGGGCCTGTTTCCGTGCTGAATGACTCTATGCTTCAGCTCAATGTCAAGATCGATCATGGAATCTCTTGTGGTCTGGGTGAGTCATTCCTTGAATGGCCAGCTAGATGAACTTCCTCTTCATTATAGGTCCAATTGGAATTCTGAATTTCGAGTTCAGAAATGGGATAAATTCTCCTTTCCTTCCATTGGCCCTTTCTCTGCCATTTCAGCAATGCCACACATGGTTTGGAGGCTCCGAATGAGTGCATATATACTCACTTTAGCAGGACAAAGTTCCACTTATTTACAAAAGAATACTGCCCACCACTAAATTGGTGGTCTTTTTATGGGTGAACCTATCAACCACCTGAATTAGTGCAAGTGTTCCTCCAGATTTAAAATAAGGCTCTTGTATGGGGAGTTACAACATGCTCTATATAAAATTTGAACAGCATTTGAGGCATCCAAACACAATATCCTTAAAGGGGCAAGTAGCAGCCTCTTAAAACAGATTTAAAACTTCAGTGTCACTATCCGTGGATCCAGAACGAATAGAAGTGGTCTTAATGGTTCCACAAAACAAATTCAAGCTGCCAGTCCACAGTTTGGATGTCATGTTACAGTTGTACAAATCGTTGGTTAGGCCACTGTTGGAATAGTGTATGCAGTTCTGGTTGCCATGTGAGAGAATATGTTTAAGCTAGAGAAGGTGCAGAAAAGATTCACAGGAACACTACCTGGACTGGAGGGCTTGAGTTATAAGGAGAAATTGAATAGGCTAGGACTGTTTTCCCTGGAGTGAAGGAAGCTGAGGGGTGACCTAATAGAAGTTTATAAAATTATGAGGGGCAGAGATAGGGTAGATAGTTGAGTGATTTTCCCAGGGTAAGGGGGCATAGATTTAAATTGAGAGGGAAAAGACTTAAAGGGGATCCGAGGGACAAGTGTTTCCACATAGAGTGGTGGGTCCATTGAACAAGTTGCCAGAGGAGGTTGTAGAGGTGGATACACTTACAACATTTAAAAGACATTTGGGCAAATGCATGGATAGGGAAAGTTCAATGGGATTAGCATAGATAGGCATTTTGGTCGGCATGGACAAGTTGGGCTAAAAGGACTGTTTCCATGCTGTATAACTCAATGAATCTCACCTCTTTCCCTACCACACCCCACACCTCGGTGTAAGCCTACTTTGGTTAGAACCCAAACAAGTTGTATGGAGCATCCACTGCTGGTCAAAATTTCAATGATCAGGCCTGAGGACGAATTTATTACAAACCCTGAGCTTCTCCATTCTGTTGCATCACTTTTTGTACACAAGCAGAACTGTGCCAGACTGGGGCGGCCTCCAATCTTTTTCATCAAATGTCATAAGAGAACAGGGACTATTAAAAACCCCCGTGACCTATGAAATTCCTTCACGGTGCACACATTAATCATCCTTATCGTGGACTCACTAAGCATTTACCTGTGAGCACGTACTACAATATTTCTTCCGCAGTTCTCGAATACCGCAACACCTGCGATACAGAAGGGTTGCAATTCCTAGAACACTGTCGATATCACAATTTTCGACAACACAAAGCTGTGTCATCTGCACATGTATCAAGAAATGCTGGTTGAAAAAAAATTATTTACTTTTTTTCCATGTAAATTCCATTTTATTTATTCTGGATCTCAAATTTTTGGGAAGCGATGCGAATTCTGTAAGGGCAAATTTCCATTACCCGAATGGCTGTAATGTGGGTGTTGTCTGCATGTATATTTTTTTTTAAATTGATATATCTACGAATCCTCAAATTTCTACTATTCAGTAGTGGCTGATAGTTCAAATGACATTCCCTTTGCCAATTAGTAACAAAGATTACATTTTGTAAAAGGGCAAAACTGTTGATAAAACTTTCAAATAACTTGTGAATTGAGAAAAAGGTCAGGATATCCGACCATTATCTATTACACAGCACATGAGCTTACTGATGTTATTGTGCTATACAGATAAGAGGCAAACATATGTTGTATCCTAACACATTCCTGGACTGGAGAACATGGAGGAAGTATGACCATAGCAACCAGATTATCAGCATGCTCCATATTTCCTCTCAGAACAATCCACACAGAAATGGAGCTTATTGGACTGACAGCATCGTCACTTCAGTTTTCATAACTACGTGCCAAAAATATTCCAATAACGATTTACATTTAACTTTCTGAATATGTGTTGCTGCACAGTTGATGAATGTGTATAAAGCAGTTAAAAGATAAAAGTGTGGACGACTTGGCAAATATGTGGACTTGTACCATTTGGTTCTTAATGTTTCTGGCACCCTGGGAAATAAGTTTAAACATAAGAGCTGAAGACATTACTAACATAACAAAGCTGAAACCAGTCTACAACTTTGGCAAGAACTTTCTGGGTTTGGATAAGTGTAATGCCTGTATCGGAACATCGTTGTGCAAAAAATTCTTTGAAGAAAAAATCAGGTAAGATTTGTGTTCATGTCTGGTTCAGAAGAACCATTTATGACAGACTGTAAACTCTGTCAGGTATATAAAGAGCCAAATATATTTAAAATATCAATTTCTATTAAATAACCCTAATTTTGATTTTTCCGATTTATTTCCATGCTGAAAATGAAAAGTTTGGCAACGCCTTTCTGGTTTTGGGTGTGCGTTAAGTAGTGGCTGGTTTGGGTGTAGAAGTGTACTGAAACTGTTCCCCACAATTTGACTCTTTTCTTTTCCACAGAGTTGCACCCTGTTTTGGCATTTTTAAATACACTGTCTTGAGCTGGACGTCCATTTGAATCGCAAAATTCCAAAAAAACTTTGGAAGCAATGAGAAATCCCAGTGGAATGTGGGACTGACAGAAGGAAATGCCTTGTTATAAGACCCCATTTGCTTTAATAGTTTACTGCTACATTCTACCCAAGTATTAGAAACAAAGTATTAGAAACAGACAAGAAAGAAACTTTGTCATAGTAGAAATTAAGTAATCACAAAAGGGAACAGAATGGTGCCCATGATATTATCAGTGCCTTTCCTCTGCTTTGTACAATTATCACTGTATCTTTCTCCAAGCTAAGGACAGTGTGAAGTTTATTTGACATGAGGATATCATATATAATATATGGACAAAAATGCAGTCTGGTGACATGAATCCTTTTCCTCCCAAAATGGTATCAAACCTTCCACACCCAACTTTTCCTGTTGAAGGAAACAAACCGGAGACACAAGAGAGACTGCAGACGTTGGAAATCTGCAGCAACACACACAAAATGCTGGAGGAACTCAACTGGTCAGGCAGCATCTTTTGAAGGGAAATGAACAGTTTACGTTTTGGGTCAAAACCCTTCATCAGGACTGAAACAAAAGAGGGCAGAAGCCTGAATAAGAGGAATGGGAGGGAGGGGCAGGAGCATGAGCTGGTGGGTGATAGGTGAAACCACGAAGGGGGAAGGTAGGTAGGTGGGAGAGGAGGGGGGAAGGTAGGGAGGGGGGAGGTGGAAGAGGCAAAAGGTTCAATTGGATGGAATCTGATAGGAGAGGACAGTAGACTGTGGAATAAAGGGAAGAAGGTGGGGAACCAGAGGAAGGTGTGGGTGAGGGGCAGGTCGGGAGGGGGAGAGGAGGGGGAAAGAAGGCGTAAAAGGGACCAGAGGGATAACCGAAGGAGGGGGGTGGTGGGGGGGGGGGGGGGGGAGAGAAGAAGAAGAAACAAAAAAAAAGGGGGCAGCGGTTACCAGAAATTAGAGAAACCGATGTTGATGCGTCAGATTGGAGACTACCAAAACGAAATATGAGGTGTTGTTCCTCTAATCTGCGTTTAGCCTCAACTTGACAGTAGAGGAGGCCGTGGACAGACATGTCAGTATGGGAATGGGAAGTGGAATTGAAATGGCTGACCACCGGCAGATCCTGGCTGTTCTGGCGGATGGAGCGAAGGTGCTCGATGAAGCATTCACCCAATCTGCGTCAGGTCTCCAGAGGAGGCCACACTGGGAGCACCAGATGCAATAAATGACCACTATGGATTCACATGTGAAGTGCTGCCTAACCTGGAAGGACTGCTTAGGGCCCTGAATGCTGGTGAGGGAGGAAATGTAGGGACAGGTGTAACACTTAGAACAGTTGCAGGGATAAGTGCCTGGAGGGGGAAATCAATGGAGAGGAATGAGTAGACAAGGGAGTCGCAGAGAGAGCGATCCCTGCTGAAAGCGGAGAGGAGAGGGGAGGGGAAGATATATCTGGTGGTGGGATCCCATTGGAGATGGTGCAAGTTGCAGAGAATGATATGTTGGATATGGAGGCTCATGGGGTGATGGGTGAGGACAAAGGAACCCTATCCCAATTATGTCGGGGGGGGGGGGGGGGGGGGTTGCTGGGATGGGATGAGGGCAGACGTGCAGGAAATGGAGGAGATGCAGGTGAGGGCTGCATTGATAGCAGTGGAGGGGAAACCGTGTTTTCTGAAAAAAAGAGGACATCTTGGATGTCCTGGAATGGAAAGCCTCATCATGAGAACAGTTGCGGCGGAGGTGGAGGAACTGAGAGAAGGGAATAGCATCCTTTCAAGTAACAAGGTGGGAAGAGGTGTGGTCAAGGTAACTGTGGGAGTCAGTGGGTTTGTAAAAGATGTCAGTAGATAATCTGTCTCTAGAGATGGAGACAGAGAGATCAAGAAAGGGGAGAGAGGCGTCGGAAACGGACCAAGTGAATTTGAGGGCAGGGTGGAGGTTGGTGGCAGAGCTGATGAAGTTGACGAGTTCAGCACGGATGCAGGAAGCAGCACCAATGAAGTCATCAACGTAGTGGAGACAGAGTTGAGGAGCGTCACTGGTGTAAGTTTAGAACATGGGTTGTTCCACATAGCCAATGAAAAGGCAGGCATAGCTGGGGCCCATGCGAGAACCCATGGCTACACCTTTGGTCTGGAGAAAGCGAGCTACTGTCCTCTCCTATCAGATTCCATCTTGTTCAACCCTTTGCTTCTTCCACCTATCACCTCCAAGCTTATATCATTCCCACTTCCCCCCCCCACCCCACCTACCTACCTTCCCCCATCCCCTGTATTCACCTATCATCTGCCAGTTTGTGCTCCTCCCCCTCACCCCCATCCCTTTTATTTTGGCTTCTGCCCTCTTTCTTTCCAATCTTCATGAAGGGTCTCAGCCCAAAACATCAACTGTTCATTTCCCTCCATAGACGCTGCCTTACCTGCTGAGTTCCTCCAGCATTTCATGTGCGTTGATCAAGGAAACAACCCCACGTTTATCTTAGACAAAAGCAGAAAATGCTGAATGGATCCAGCGGGGTGCTAGGGAGATAAGCTAGTCAATGTTTCAGGTCAAGGACTGTCCATCAGAACTGGAAAAGTGAGAAAACAAGCATGTTTTAGTTTGTTGAGGCATGGATTGCGATGGAGAGGAAATGTTTGAGAGCGTGGAGACCAAAGTTATCAAAGTAACAATTACTTTAAATAGCTGCAGTTAGGGACAGAAGAAAAAAAAAAGCACATGGAAAGCGAGACATACAGCCTCAATCCGTGAAGAGAAAAAAAAACTAGTGTCTTAAATTGTTAAATTTGAAAACAAGTCCTGGGGGCTGCCATATGACCAGTTTCTTGAGCTTACTCTGGAACAATACAGGAGGCCAAATAGTGGCAGTGGGATGGAGAATTAAAAAGACAGGGGACCTCAGCATTGTAATTGTCCAGTAAACAGAAGTGATCAGAAAAAGTCACCCACATGCATTTGGTTTATCCAATAGAGAAATGAGCACATTATGAATAATGAATGAAGTACATTTGATTGGAAGTGCAAGTGAATTGCTGCTTCAGCTGAAAGGTGCATTTGAGTCCCTGAATGATGGAAAATGAAGAGATAAAAGGGCAGGGTGTTGCATCTTCCACTGCTTCAAGGAAGTGAGACTCCCTGCTGGAAATAGAAGAGTGAACCAGGGAATCATGGAGGGAGTGGTCCGTTTGGAATACTGATTGGGGAGTGGAGGAGTGGGAAAGGTGTGTCTGCTGTGAAATCCTGTTGAAGGTGGTGGAAATTACAGAGGAGGGTCAACTGAGTGTGAAAGCTGGTGGGGTGGAAAGTGAGGACATCGGGAACCCTGTGCTTATTCTAGCTGGGAAGACGTGAAAGCAGAGTTCATGAAATAGAACAGATGTGACTGAGAACCCTGTAAACTACAGTAGAGGGGAACCCACGGTTCAGGGAAAAGGAAGATACCATAAAGGCACTGGGGTGCAAATCTCATCATCAAATTAGATACATCAGAGACAGACAAAATCTGAGAATTATAAAGTCCATGCAGGAAGTAGGCTGAGAGGTATAAGTGACAGAGCTGTGGTCGAGATAGCTGTGGAAGCCGATGCCACTAAAATGGATATTGATCACTAATCCAACCATATACATCTTCTTCAACCATTCCCTCAACTAATCAACCAAGATTATTGAATTAAGAAGTTGGTTTGCTCTGAGTAAGAAGCTGTGCTAAATTACATAATAACGTCTATGGTAAACACACGGAGTGAAAGGATAAAAAAAATTGTGTTTGTAGGATGCACAGGAATTCTTTACCTACATCTCATGTCTCCACATTTGTCTCATAAATTGAATTGTTTGCAGATTTGAGAACTGGCTATCTGCAGATTTGAGACTCCCCCCCAGCTACAGGAACACTTACTTTGCCAATTATAGCGTTGATGCTGAGACCTGGAAGCCAGTCGTCATTTCTCGATTACAAAGCACATATCAGAATGAACTTTCTGATCAGAAAATCTGCATCTCAGCAGCAAAGAAAGTTGCGTGCAGCATTGAAAATGTCCTCAGAGCCACAGAGCGTTTCCAGAAATGGCTCACAGCTGATCGGCTGACTGTTGAGCTGGTCCAGGTATGTTTTTGAATTACAAGTTGTAATTATTGGATTTCTTTAAGTCATGAAGCTCAGGTAAACATCAATCCTGTTTCATATCTGTAGGAAAACAACAAACGCCCAGTCACTGGAAAAGCTGTAGGAACATCAAGAGACCATAACAAAAATATACAGTTTAGAAAATATATTACATACATGTTCCTAAAAGCATGAACAGTTTAAGATGTAATGTAACCAGGTACCTGAAAACTGAAGGAAATTAATAAACATGTGGGAAAGAGCAGCAAAAAACTGCAAATGCTGGAAATCCAAAACAGTGAAAATGCAAGAAACACACAGCAGGTAAAGCAGCAACCAGGGAGGGAGAAACAAAACCGACATTTCAGGTGTTGTTGGATCCTTCATTAGAACTGGAAAAGCAATGAAACAAGTGTGGTTTATGTTTCAAAGACAGGGAGAGGTGAGAACATCTGCAATAGTACAAGGTCTGAAATTGTTAACATAATTATAAAATAGTTACTAAAGGCAGAAGAGATTAAAAAATGAAACCAATTGAAAAAAAGTACTACATCTGTGGAGACAGAGAGAGAGACACACACACACACAGAATAGAGGTTATCTGAAATTGTTAAACTCAATATCAAGTCTTAAGGGCTGCAATGTATCCAGACTTTTACTCTGAATTCTTCCAATTGAATGTACTGTATTTGGTGCTCAATATGATCTATTCTATATTAGAGAAACAAAATGCAGGTTGTGTCTACAAGTGCAACATTGAGCTTCCAGTTGCCTGTTACTTTAATTCTCTATCCTCTTCTTGTTTTTGGCCTCCTACATTGCTCCAACAATGCCCAACATAAGCTTGAGGAACAATACCTCATCTTCCTTCTGGGCACGTTGCAGGGAAGTGAATAGCAGCGGAGAAAATAAGAAACAGAAGCACAATTCATTCAGGCCCATATGCCTGCGCCAACATTCAATAAAATCATGGCTGATCTTTTACCTCAGCACCACTTTCCTTCACATCCTACATCCCTTGATTCTTTAAATATCTAAAAATCAATCAACCTCTCTCTTGAATATACTCAGTGACAAATCATCCATTACCCTCATGTTGAGAATTCCAAAGATTCACTGAAGTGAAGAAATTTCTTTTCATCTGTGTTCTGAATGGCTGACCTTTAATTTTGGGACTGTGACCCCTCAACATGTCAGCCCAAGAAAGGGAGACACGGCAGATACTGGAAATCTGGAACAACACGCACAAAATGTTGGAGGAACTCAGCGGGTCAGGCAGCATCTAAAGAAGGAAATGAACAGTCAACATTTTGAGCCGAAACACTTCATCAGGACTGGAAAGAAAGAGGGCAGAAGCCAGAATAAAATGTTGGGGGAGGGGGAGGAGCACGAGCTGGCAGGTGAAAGGTGAATCCAGATGAGGGGGGAAGGTAGAGGGAGGGGAAGTGGGAATGATGCAAGAAGCTGAGAGGTGATAGGTGGAAGACGCAAAGGGTTGAACAAGATGGAATCGGATAGGACAGAGTGTATACCATGGAATAAAGGGAAGGAGGTGGGGAACCTGAGGGAGGAAGGTATGGGTGAAGGGCAGGTCATGAGGATGGGGGAGGGGAAAGATAAGGGGTGAAGGGGGCTAGAGGGATAAGGGAAAACCAAGTGAAAGGGAAAAATGGGGAGAGTGGTTACCAGAAGTTAGAGTAATCGACGTTGATACTGTCAGGTTGTAGACTATGAGGTGTTGTTCCTCTAATCTGTGCTTAGCCTCAACTTGGCAGTAGAAGAGGCCGTGGACAGAGATGTCAGTGTGGGAATGGGAAATGGAATTAAAATGGCTGGCCACTGGGAGATCTTGGTTGCTCCAGCAGACAGGGCAAAGGTGCTCTATGAAGCAATCCCCCAATCTGCATTGGGTCTCACTGACGTAGAGGAGGCCATACCGGGAGGACTAGATGGAATAAATGACACCCTTGGAAGCACAGGTGAAGCACTGCCTCATCTGCAAGAACTGTTTATGGCTCTGAATGGTTGTGAGGGAGGTGGTGTAGGGGCAGGTTTACACCTGGTTACAGGGGATAAGTGTCTGGAGGGGGATTGGTGGTGAGGGATGAGTGTAACTCCTTTTCAAGATCTGTAACAAATTTATGATACTTCCATTTTTCCAAGTTCAAGACGACATTCTATTTAACATCTCTTCATATCACGATCACGCAAAGTGCAGTGAAGGTCCATTGGAATCTTCACTGTACTTCTATTGCATGCGGTCAGACCTGAACACAATATTACAGGTGCCATCTCACCAGGACACTAGGTGAGTGGAACAGGACATCTCAATTCTTGCACTGCTCACATAAGAGAAAGACTTATGGGGACCATTCATGAAAGTGAAGCTTCTTAAATGGAAGGTTTTATTTACTTGTTATATGTTATATTTGCCTTGCCTTTGCAGTGGAAGTTAGCACACATAATGTTATAGTCTTCTGTGTATTGTATATGCATATTAGTTCCTTGTGAGTTAGGATAAGGGAATTTGGCCCGTTGAGTCTATGCCGACTCTCAGAGTAATGTCATCAATTTCCCTGTAGCCTACTCTCTCTCTCTCTCTCTCATGCCCATTAACACATTCCCAATTCTCCCACCAGCCACGTTGATCATGGATAATTTATGGCAGCCAGTTAATTTAATAACCAGCATATATTTTGAACGTGGAAGGAAACCAGGGCACTGGAAGTCAGGATCAAACCTGGGCTGCTGGAGCTCTGAGGCAGCAGCACTACCTGCAGAACCACTGTGCCCAAATAGATTATGTAACATGGAAATTCTGGCAACTAAGGTTTGATAATCATATAGCAGAGCGATATAGATAAAGCTCGATGCATCTTTTACTGGATAATTCAAATTTGGAGTTAAATAGTAACATTGATTTGCATTTAGATTATAATTCCAAGTAAGCTTGTCACCAAACTCCAAGACCTAGGACTCAACACCTCCCTCTGTAACTGGATCCTTGACTTTCTAACAAACAGACCGCAATCAATGAGGATAGGCAGCAATACTTCCGGCACGATTATTCTCAACACTGGTGCCCCACAAGGCTGCCTCCTCAGCCCTCTACTCTACTCCCTATACACTCATGACTGCGTGGCCAGATTCTGCTCTAACTCCATCTACAAGTTTGTAGGTGATCCCACCGTTGTAGGCCGTATCTCAAACAGCGATGAGTCGGAATACAGGAAGGAGACAGAGAGCTTAGTGGAATGGTGTCATGACAACAACCTTGCCCTCAATGTCAACAAAAGAGCTGGTCATTGACTTCAGGAAAGGGGGCAGTGTACATGCACCTGCCTACATCAATGGTGCTGAGGTTGAGAGGGTTGAGAGCTTCAAGTTCCTGGAAGTGAACATCACCAACAGCCTGTCCTGGTCAAATCATGTAGAAGCCACGGCCAAGAAAGCTCACCAGCACCTCTGCTTCCTCAGGAGGCTAAAGAAATTTGGTTTGTCCCCTTTGATTCTCACCAACTTTTACAGATGCACCATAGAAAGCATCCTATCTGGATGTATCACAGCTTGGTACGGCAACTGCTCTGCCCAGGACCGCAAGAAACTGCAGAGAGTTGTGGACACAGCCCAGCGCATCACAGACACCAGCCTCCCCTCCTTGGACTCTGTCTTTACCTCTCACTGTCTTGGCGAAGCAGCCAGCATAATCAAAGACCCCACCCACCCGGGACATTCTCTCTTCTCTCCTCTTCCATCGGGTAGAAGATACAGGAGCCTGAGGGCACGTACCACCAGACTTAAGGACAGCTTCTACCCCACTGTGATAAGACTATTGAACAGTTCCCTTTTACAATGAGATGGACTATGACCTTATGATCTACCTTGTTGTGAACTTGCACCTTATTGCACTGCACTTTCTCTGTAGCTGTGACACTTTACTCTGTACTGTTATTGTTTTTACCTGTACTACATCAATGCACTCTGTACTGACTCAATGTAACTGCTCTGTGTAATGAATTGACCTGTACGATCAGTTTGTAAGATAAGTTTTTCACTGTACCTCAGTACAAGTGACAATAATAAACCAATACTTTGACTTTCTGTTGAAGTTCCTTCCACCATGTTTTCACCTAAACATTATAATTTAGATGCAGTCACCCTAAATTGCTCCATGTACCAGCTTATTTAAATTTTAAAATCAATTTCCTGCCAGAAACAGCAAGGCCTCACCATTTTATTCAAATCCACATCAGAGTTAAGTCAAGGGCAACATGGTAGCAGTTAGAGAGATTCTTAGGTGCAAAAAAAACAAAGCTGGCACAAAATCTGGCACTCGTTTGTATGCTTAGAGCTTTAAGAGACTTTTCTATATGATCACCTTTCTGTTGGAATACAAATAGTTTTGTTGCTATTGTAAACTACAGCCATTCCATTATATATCACCCCTGCCCTTTAAGTTAGTCCTTCAGGCCCATCAGGACTATGAACACCATCAGATGTCCTGCCTTCCCAGCCAGCAAGATGTGCAGAAAGAGCACGATTAGCACGTGAAGACTGCCAGTTTAATGTTAATGAAAACTTATTATGAACATTGAGTAGAACTTTCCTTGACTATATTGAGGAGATGCGGCAGCATGCCTTGCCCATCATCTCCTTGTTCTGCAAATGTCCAAAGTCAAAAGGAAGACAGAATTGCTCAACGTTAGAACTGGACAGGGTTTAACCAGCAATTGACTATACAGTACAATTATAAAATATTAGGAGAGACAAAACTGAAGTGTAAGCCATTGAGCAGCTGAGTGCTTTTATTTTTGATCCATATTGTTGCTGTGTGCTGCTCTTGTAAGCTCTTCTTTACCTCCACATAGATTTTAATCAACTCAATTTTTTTGTACTACAGAGTCTCCCTAGCCCCTTGCTGAGATGCCCATCCCAGCGGCTATTGGACCGGATCGTTCGACGTTATGCTGAAGTGAGGGATTCAGGTAGTGTCCTGATGCGACATTTCACTGATCGAGACAAACTGCGCCTGCTCTATACATTGTCTGTCAACACCCATCCTATTGTCCTACAGGTATAGTTCTGTACAACTACAATTCACTTTCACAGTTCCTATTCTCTCAGAGTGAGGTGCATGCTTATTCCAGAAGAAAAATGTACAAAACTTCCTTTAACAATACTGTAATTTAGTTTTATCTTTAAAAAGTCACTTATCATTAAATATCAATGACTTCAGATATTGCAGTTGCAAAAATTTGTAATGTTTTTTATTTGCCAGTTCAATGCATGAATTGCATTATCTTGCCCTCCATGGTACAATAATTTTTCTTTAAGGATCCTTGGAATTAATTTAAGACACAAAGAACAATGGGAAATAAAATGTCTAATGAAGATGAAGAATTCTTTTTTTTAAAAAAAGTATTTAATGTTATTGAAGAAAAGACTCTGGACCAATTAATGAGACTAAATGCCAGCATGTCCCACGACATTGATGATGGCTACAGAGACATGGAAGGCATTCACTGACTCGTCAGACTCCCAATACCCTAGAATGGGCTCCATGTATTCAAACACATGGATTGAACTCCATGGATTATAACCTTGTGGATCAAGAGGGACATGGCAAAACAATTGGTCAGTTAGCCTGGTGTTGGCAACTAATAGAAAAGACAATTAAATCCAGCAACATTTTATGTTAGATGGTAAGGGGAAGCTGGAAAATCACTGCAATTTGGTACAGACGTGATTTTCTGAAAGTGTTTGACAAAACTATTATGTTTTTGTGGATGCAACTAGCTGGGTTGATAATAATTTTGATGGTTCTGACGCACAGTAAACTCTTGCTTACCTGATATTTATGCATTCAGAAATCAATATTAAGCAATTTCATAAGTTTTTTTCAAAATGCAAAATAAATGTGAAAAGACACTCATCTTAGGAAATGAAACTGGACAGGTGGTGGAGATGTCAGTGGGAACAGTGACCATAGTTCTATAAAAGTTTCAAAATAGTTATGGAAAAGGATAAGGTTGGTCCTCAAGGTCTTGAATTGGTGAGATGCTGATTTCAATAGCATAAGACAGGACCTGGTAAAGGTAGATTGCGAACAGATGCCTGCAGAGTAAACAATGGCTATCAGGTGAGATTCTTTTAAAAGAGAGTCAGTTCAGAGTCCAGTAAGGGGGAAAGGCAAAGATGACAAGATTAGGAAACCTTAGATGACGAAGGATATTGAAGGTTTGATCAGGAAGAAAACAAGGAAGCGTATTGCAGGTATAGACAACTGGAATCAAGGGAGTCTCGAGGAACAGGACGTATGTAGGAGAGAACTTAAAGAAATTACTAGGGCAAAAAGGGACCTTGGTAGGTAAGATTAAAGAGAATCACAAGACATGCTGTAAAGCTATCAGGAGCAAAAAGGTAGCCAGTGAAAGAATGGGTCGCCCTTAGGGAAAATAGGGATAATCAATGTGTGGAGCCAGGCATCGTGAGCTAGGCCCTAAATGAGTACTTCTCGTCTATATTCACCAAAGAGAAAGAAATGAAAGATAGTGAGTTCGGGGAAGAGTGCATGGATAAACTGGAGGTCGAAATGAAAAAGGCATTGGATGTTATGGGACAATAAGAGTTGATAAATTTCCAGGGTTGTAAGAAATCTATTGCAGGATGCTATGGGAAGAGAGGGAGGAGATAGCTGGAGGTCTGATGGAGATTTTTACATCTTCATTAGCCAAAGGTGAGGTGCCAAAAGATTGGAGGATAATTAATCCTGCTCCTTTATTTAAGAAAGGCAACAGTGATAAGCCAGGTAACTACAGGGTGGCGAGTCTTATATCTGTGTTAGGGAAATTATTGGAGAAAATCCAAAGGGATAGGTTTTAGTTACACTTGGAAAGGCTGATCAGAGATAGTAAGCACGGTTTTGTGCAGGGAAAATCCTGTCTCACTATTTGATTGAATTTTTTGAGGAGGTAACTAAGAAGACAAATGAAGGCAGGGCATAGATGTTGTCCATATAGACTTCAGGAAGGCATTTGACGAAGTCCCGCACAATAGGCTAGTCCAGAAGGTGAAGGCATGTGGGATCAAGGTGAGCTGGCTAACTGGATCCAAAACTGGCTTGATGATAGGAGGTCAAGGGTAGTGGAGACCCAATGGTATAGCACAGGAATCAATGCTGGGACCCATTTGTGATATACATCAATGACTTGTCTGTGACTGTAAAAGGCATGATTAGGTTTGCAGATGACACAAAAGTCGGTGGTGTTATGGATAGTGAGGAAGGTTGGCTAAGGCTACAGCAGGATATAGAGCTGATGGAAAGTTGGGTGGAGCATTAGCATTTAGAATTTAATCCCAACAAGTCCAAGTTGATGCATTTTGGGCAAGTCAAATAGCAGCACAAGATATGTACAGTAAATGGTAGGGTGCTAATTAATGTTGGTGAACAGAGGGACCTTGGTGTTCAAGTCGATGTTTCCCTGAAAGTAGCAACATAGGTAGGGTGATGAAGGAGGCACACTTGCCTTCATATGTCAGGGCATAAAATATAAAAGTTGGGACGTTATATTGCAACTTTACAAAACACTGGTTAGACTGCACTTAGAGTATTGTGTGTAGTTCTGGTTGCCACATTATAGGAAAGATGTAATTGTGCTGGAGAGAGCGCAGAGGAGATTCACCAGGATGTTGCTGGGATTGGAGGACATTCGTTATGGGAAGATATTAGGTTGGTTGGGGGCCCTGGAGCGAAGGAGGCTGAGGGGTGACCTGATAGACACACACAAAATTATAAGAGGCATAGATAGGATGGAATCTTTTCTTCATGGTAAAGCTATCAAAAACAAGGCGGCATAGGTTTAATGTGAGAGGAAGGAGTTTTAAATGGGATTTGAGGGGAAAGTTTTCTTTTCACACAGAGAGTGGTTGATATCGGGAACTTGCTGCTGGGGAGGCGGTGGAATCAGATGCAATCAGTACGTTTAAAAGACATTTACTCAAGTACGAACAGGCAAGGCATAGAAGGATACTGATCTAATATGGACAAATGGGATTAGTGTAGATAGGCAAAGAGTTTGGCATGTATGTCGTGGGCCGAAGGGCCTGTTTCTATCTGTGTGTCTCAATGACTTGAGGTGGGGATGTGTGAAATTATCCAATTTGGTAAGAAGAATGGAAAAGTAATTTGTTTTCCTATATTAAAGAAAGGGGAAAGATTGACCAGCAGCAAACCACCCCCACCCGCCATCAACCTCATCAAGCTAAAATAAACCTGTCCAGGAGATCTCACGGTCCTGAAAAGGAAATTGCATGACTTTTGACACTTTCAGGCATAAATTCAGCTTAAAATCTGAAAAGATTTGCACCCACAGCCCTAGTTGTCAATACATTGAAAGCCTTAATGAATGACTATGCCCAGTTTGTAAAGCACAGATCAACAATTCTTCAGTTTAAAAATTCAGTACTGTCCTGTAAAACTGACAAATGTTTATTCAGCTTTTTCCAGGGATAGAAGGATGGCCATTTTTGCGATACTTTGGATCTTGTGGTCGAGTAATTGTGACTCCATGGACAAAATCCATCAAAGAGTTTTACAATGCATCCTCTAAAGTCACTGCTGATGTTGCTTACCAGCTTCTACATATTACTCACTTGCTGGGAAACAATGACTTGAATTATTTCATGTACTATACCAGTGTCCGCAGTAACATGTTTGGCACCTTTGAGGATGGACGACTTTACATTATAGACACTAGCACAATAGGCATCATTGACAAACTGGAAGGTGAGCATTCTCAGTGGACTATTTTATTTATCAGGATGTGTTATCTTGTGTTATGCCTGCAATTACTGTGTGAGTTTAGCAACGTTTTTACACAAAGCACTTCTGCTACTCCATCCATCTCTGGAGTACCTCCTCCAATCTGGATAGCCTTACACTTCACTTTAATATTCTATTTGCCATATTTTTGCCAACTAGTTTAACTTACTTATATCACCTTATGGGCTCTTTATGTCCTCCACACAACTTACTTCAGCCTCACCCCACAACCCCTGTTTGCAAATCAGCTAATTTAATTACATTATACATGGCCCCTCCATCCAAATCACTTAGATAAATTGCAAGAAGCTGAAGCCCCAGGACCAGTCCCGATAACCCACTAGTTACAGCTTACTGACTTGAAAACATCTATTTTCCCTTCCCTTTCTTTACTATCAGTTAACTAATCTTCTCCCTATGCTAACATCTCCCTTAACACCGTGATCTTTGCCGTAACACCTTATCAAAAGATTTGTGGAACTCCAAATACAATGCATCTACTAGATCACCTTTATCTAATGCTTTCCTGACCAAACTCCCAACTTCCATGCTCAGTACATTTAGCTTAACATCTTCAAAAACTCTGTAGCTCCCAACTTTACCTCACCATGTTCAACCAACACAAAGCCACATTCACGATATCCCCATCTACCTGCTGAACTCCAAAGAAACTCAATTGAACAAAAACATGTAAAAATCCTTATCCATCATGATCCTGACCCTCCTTATTACTTTCAGCCCTTACAATGCTCCATGACACCTGCACTCTCAAATTCTGGCCTCTTACGTCCCCCCAAATTTTAGCTGTCCACCACTGGCAGACATAATTCAAGCTGCCAAAACCCTGTACTTCAGAAATTTTACTCCAAACCTCTCTCCCTCTCCCTAGTCCTTTAAATGAAACCTTAAACTGCTTTCATTGACCAAGCTTCTGATTAGGTGAACTAATATCAACTTATGAGAGTAGTGTAAAAATTTGTTTGGTAATGTTCTTGTAAAGCATCTTGGGATATTTTACTGCAATAAAGACAACATAATTGCACATTGTAGTTGAATTAATTGATTTTAAACAGGTTTTCATCAGTATTTATATTTTGATTTTTCATATACTTCAACAGTTCCTTTTAACATCATTCATTGGCTGTTGCAAAACTGATCCATGGTCAGCTGGTTTCATGGTCACTCTCTTTTTAACTGACTTATGTTAATTTGAACACAACTTTACAATCAAGAAAATTCCTTTACAAGGATATTCTAAGGCAAAAAAAATGTTTCAAATTAAAAGGAGCAATATCCGTCAATGTAATGACCTGTGGAGCACATTGGAACTTACTGATTTCCACTTTATATTGAATTTAAGCCCCAGCTCTAAAAATATTTGATGGGGGGACTTGGACAAGTGTATGAAAAACATTGATCGCAGTAATCACAGTAATAGTAGTTAGATCATAAGGTGACATCAAACAAGGAAAAGTTACTCACCTGAATTCAAATAGCACTTTGGAATCTGAGTCAGAAGGCTATAGTGGAGGGTGAAGTCCCACTCTATTCCTATTTAATGTACCTGTGCAGTGAGGTCATAAGAAATAAAAGCATAAAGCTCAATAACATCCCACGTGTTCCTGATGCAGTCCACTTTCTTACTCTTTCCCCTAAAATCCAGATATACAAGCCCCATTGATTCCCCCTTGCACATCTTACTAGCTACATCCTCAAAAGGGACTTCAAACAGGACTTCTCTCTCATAAAACCATGTTGATTGAAACTAATCACATTGTAGTGGATGCTGTTCTCAATGCTGAACAGCCCTTCCCTTTCCTCACAACCAGTTGTTTAAAAATATTTAACAAGTCATTGTCTTAATTTTTTTAAGAATACCAAATGCTTCTGAGACATTAAAATTACCAAAGTTTTAGAACAGATAAATAATTGAACTAAAAAAATAAACACCTCAAAAACTTAAAGACTTGTAAACAAAATATTAAAAATACAATTCTGGATTTTAAAAAGTCTTAGAAATATTTAAGGTTCTTTTTTAAATGACCAACTTATCTTTTGCACATTACCAAACTCTCATCCAAGGTGTAGTCATTCCCTTCTCTTTCCTGCCCTTGCTCTCCCCACCGCCACTTCTTGGGCACGGGACAGAATTTGCCAGCGAAAATGAATCATTATTGTGTGCCATTTAGCTCAAGTCCCCTCTCCTACAATTAACTCTTTCGGGAATCTAGCACTGGAACACAGCCTGATGCCTAGACATTTCTTCGAAATTTATCAAGTCTTCTACACTGAAGACTGATGTAATTTATTTGAAGCTAACAACAAAGCTCCTTCTGCCCAGTTGATATACCAAGTCTATTGAAAATTAATGCTCTTTATTCAATTACCTTTGCAATGAGCTCTTCCAAATTCTTGATCAATATTTCCAAGTGTGTTGCTGCTTTCACTCATGTTTTTTGTTTCTGTTATATCCACCCCACAGTGATTCTACATCCAGTACTAATCTTGACCCTATTTGGCCATGACTGCCATTCCTTTATCACTAACTTCACTCCACCAACCTTACTTTTCCAGAAGGCAGGCAATCTGGAATTTAAAAAAAAATGTATTTGTCGACAAAATGTGGGCATTGCTGGAAATTCAGCTTCGATAATCCATTCCCAAACTGTCTGATTGTTAACTGCCTCAGTTCAATTACATCAGTAGGTCTGGAATCACACAAAGGACAGACCAAATCATGATAAGCAGATTTTTTTTCCCTGATGTACATAAGCAAACCAGAATTTTTCTTCCTCACAACAATGCATTTCATGGTTACCATCCCTGATAATTGTTCTAATTAAAGATTTATTTAATTATCCAAATTTAAGTTCCCTGGCAAACATTGTGGGATCTAAATTAATCCCTGGACCAACAATGCCAGTCTCTGGATGCCCACAATGTTATTATATCTATGTCTTTGTTGCCATGCCACGCTCTTAGTTCATTGAGTTGCTTGTTTTACCTCTTACCTCGATAAGACTTTATACACTACTACTGTTAAATACTTTGTCCCTATCAGAGATATTCTTATCATCATCTATATTTCTGCTCTGCTCTATTGTCTTAATTTTGCCCATTAAATTCCCTCATTCCTCGCAACATAACACACTCTCTCTAGCCATCCCTTTAGCTTGGGGCCTTAAGTATGAAGGGAGTACTGCACTGTTAGTGAAGGCGCCCCCTTTCAGATCAGAGGTTAGATAGCAGTCTGCTCTCCAGTGGTTAAATTATTCGATTGGTCACCAGAGGCTCAGCTAACAATCCAGACTGAAGTTCAAATCCCACAATGGCAATTGCAGAATTTAGATTCAGTTAATCATCAGGAATTGTTTAAAAACAAAAAAATGGTTTTAGTCATGAGTTTTTCCTCAATTAGCACCTTGAAAGCACATTGTCTGGTCATTACCGCACTGCTATTTGTGGGAAGGTGCTGTTTACAAATTGTGCAGTATGTTAAGTGCTCTGACTATACAAAAAAATGAAGTTAAGTCCTGCGGTTGTGAAAACTTTCTCTCTCAACCCATGACAAGATACATCTACTTTTATTATTTATTCTATTACACAATTTTCTAGCTATTATAAAACTGCCTTATACCTACAGTGACAACTAATCAGGTATGGTATGGGATCACTGTCTTCAATGATCCCATCTTCTATCTTCAAAATAGCATAAGATTATTTTAGGTGCCTAGAATGCTCTGCCAGGGGAAATAGTGGAAGCAGATACGACAGCAACATTTAAGAAGGATTTAAACAAGCACATGAACAGGCAAGTAATGGAGTGGTATAGACCATGTGCAGGAAGATGGGATTAGTTTCAATTGGCATCATGGTCAGCACAGACATTGCGGGCCAAAGGCCCTGCTCCTGTGCTGTATCGTTCTGTGTTTTAAAACAATTTTCCTTGGAATCCCCACAGATCTTTACCAAAATTACAATTGACAAACAGGAAAATTCATGTCAATCCACCCCTAAAATTCATGTGTCAGTTCACCTTTGATCACTGGTTACATATTACTGAATTGGTTAGTGCTATGTTCTAAGCCCCTCTCTTATTCACATTGTAAATATACGTATGGCAAGTTTGAACAAAGTTGTTCATATTTCAGTGTCCATTCACCTTTGTACATGAATGAACATGCACAAAAACATGATTTGTTTACATGCTATTTCATCTCTCTGCAGATAAGAAATTCATCCATGGAAAAAAGGATGTCTTCTCGTGTTTGACTTCAGACTGTAAAACTGATTTTTCACCTTGTGGGAACATCAGTGAGGCACAAAACTTCATCAAGGTGTGCAGAGACCTCCTGCCTCACCTAGTGGTAGGCAAATTTGGCTCTTCGCCAACTGTGCAGAACCAAATAGACAGATATCTGAGTCTCTGCAGTGATGAGATGCTCTCCACGAAGGCTATCCTTGAGGCAGCCAGTTGGCTTATGGAACTCTTAAAATCCTTACGTTCTTGTGATCCTCGTTTTGAATACAGATATCCAGAATGCAAATACAATAAAGAATACTAATACCCTGAACCTCCTGCGGGTTTAAATGAATTTGTATTTCAGTGTCCACCTACCTTGCATTTGTGCATATTTATTCACATACAACGAATTTCATAGCATGACCACACTTTTGTAGAGGATTCCATATGAAGTTACTGCAAGACCAGGTCACTGAATCAGGCTATGGAGCGATATTTTGACATCTTTGTAAATCTGTTTCTGAAGGGAAACACAATCACAGAGGAGATGCATTTTGGGAAGTTAAAAGAGGGCAGGACATAAACAGTGAACAACAGGGCCTGGGAATGTTGTTGAACAGAGAGACCTTGGGGTACAAGTATGTAGTTCACTTAAAGTGGCAACACAGGTAGACAGGATGTGAAGTACGGCATGCTTGTTTTAATCGGCCAAGGCATTAAGTACAAGAGTGGGGACGTTGTGTTACAGTTGAAGAATAAGTTGTTTAGGCTGCACTTGGAGTACTGTTTACAGTTCTGGTCGCCACACTACAGGAAAAATGTGACAAAGCTAGAGAGGGTACAGAAAAGAATCACAAGGATGTTGTCTGAATCAGAGGGCTTGAGTTATAAGGAGAGATTGGATAGGCTGGGTCCATTTTCACTGGAGCAAAGGAGGCTGAAAGGTGACATGACAGAGATATATAAGATTATGAAAGACATAAATAGGGTAGATAGCCAGTGTCTGTTTCCCACGACAGGGATGTCTAAAACTAGAGGGCATAGGTTTAAGGTGAGAGAGAGGAGGTTTCAAGGGGATCTGAAGGGTACAAAGTGTTTTTTTCACACAAAGAGTAGTTGGTTGAACTGTCAGAAGAGGTGGTGGAAGCAGGAACAGTAACATTTCCGAGGCATTTGGATAAGTACTTGAATGAACAAGACAGAGTCATATGGAATTAATGCAGGCACGTGGGATTAGTACAGATAGGCACGATGGGACCAAAGGGTCTGTTTCTATGATGTACAATTCTATGTCACATAAAACCTGGTGTTGAAATGACATGTGGTTGTAAAACCAGCATTCAATTCAATCCCATCAAATTTAGTTTCAATAGGATGGGTTGAAATTTCAGTGCCTCCAATGTGTGTGAAGAACTATGAACATTAAGGGAATCAGGCTCCTGGGGGGTTTAGGAACTTGCTTCTAAGAATATTCACCATTAAAAATGCACACCAGGCAAGAAGGAATCTGCTTGGAGTCTCTGTCCCAGGAATTACCCTGTAAATCTCAATTGAGACCTCCTACCCAACAGGGCTCATCACTTATTAGGCTTGAGGGTGCACTGATGAAACATTTGGGCTCAGATCGGGTCAGGCTTTACCCACTGCTTTGCCAAGGCGTCCAGTTTCACCATATGTGAACAACATGCCCTTGCTACACTAATTGTGTTTGTTAAGTTTAAAACTGCTGAAATACTCATGTTGCATAGCTCATCTGCTGCTATATGAATCTTAAAAATTTATGATCTTCAGACCCCAGAAGCAGATGGACAAAATTGCTGGATATTCTCTTTGCTATCCCATTGCACTAGAAATAGGGATATTCAGTGGATACTTACTTTGACATTTCTTCAAATGTTAAACCTTCTCTCCATTTGTAATGTGGACCTTCTTACTGTAGAAATTGATTTCACCTGGCCTACCATCTTTTCCATTCATTCTGGTCGGCTCACTTCTTAGGAGCTCATCAGAAAAGCTCCTTGTCCAGAAGATAAAGTTAGTTTGGAACTTGAGCTGAGGAAGGAAACAAAAACAAGTAACAAGTACTAGGCTGAAAGGAGCAGAACTTTTTGTTTGCAGTGTCAGTTCTCTGTTACCACCTTGTAGGCTTGGGATTTCATTATGGGAATCTCTACTCACACCTCAGGAATCAGACCCTGATGGATGTAATGTCACATATCATTTCCCATTATTTGTATCACAGCTGTACAAATCTTAAGTCTCCCAAGAATTTGGGTGCAGGGTATGAACCTAAAGATAGAAATAATGCTTATTTAATTGTTATTCAAATATCAATAACATTTTATTGTCCTGTCCTTGCAGCATTTATTTGGGACAGGGCACCAAGGTTTTCCAATAAAGAATACATCTCCATTTGTTGTTGTTTGAGGAGCCAATGCAAGAACATTGGACGAGTGAGAGTGCATTATCATAGGCACGTGCAGACGGTAATAGTTCCTTAATGTAAGAGAAATAAGCTGTTCATTAAAAGATCAACAAGGAACACTTATTTCAATGATTTTCTTGACCCAGTAACCATCCAAAAAGTAGAGTCCCATGCCAAGGTCAAGCAACAGAGAACTGAACAATGCCAGCTCCCTGGTGACCACATAGCAAATAATTTAACTAACAGTCCTCAAATGGGGAGCGTGGAACAGCTGGGAAATCTTGCCGAGTGAGGCAAGCCCTCTCCATTGTAACAAGCCGCTCCCCCACCATAGCAACATTCTTGTAAAAGCAATAAAATGTCCATCTTTGACAGCTGGCTAGGTCTGCGGCTAAGGCTGCAGCATGAGGAGCCGGGGTAATGAGAGGAGCCAAGTGTGAAAAATGGAGGAAGGAGTAGGATTCCCAACAGTACCGTAATGGATTTAAATGTATTTCAATAGGAAATTGGATTCCCCAAGTGATGTCAGTATAGGATGCCCCTTCCCCTCTATAATTTTCTTGATCTGGGCACGCAATCTTAAAGGAAAGGCCAGTCTTAAGCTGAACGTCACTAGGTCATCAATTGCAAGAGACCAGGATTTTGTGGTTTGCATCAGACACACTTGATGCCTAAATTAATTGAAACTTACCTAGGAGAGAAAACTTCTAGAATCCTTCTGTCTGAAGAAAAAAAAACATGTTCCATCCACAAGCAGTCTCTCGTGATCTGAACATAACACTGGCAGCTCAATGTGTTACTTTTTTTCCCATTCACAGGATGTAGGTGCTGTTACCAATATGTTTAATGATTAGGTTCTTAGTTAGTTTTATCTATAGAATGCAAACAGACAGTCATTTCCACAATAATTTTATGCATGTTCTTTGTATTTGTAGTGTAACATGCAATTATTAACATAGGCTAACAAAATGTTTGCCTTGCCACAATACACAAACTACATTTTCCTTACTGTATATCTTTGTGTTCCCACACTCCAGACCCCCGATTTTATTCAGTACATATAATAATCCTATATTTCAGGTCATTATCAGAAGCATCTGTAACACAAGGCACACATAACTGTAAAGATGCTTCAACCAGGTTAAATACACATTATTTTCAAGTCTGAGAAATTTCCTCAGCAAGTACACATTCTAGAATTCACCACTCATTTATTCCAAGTTCTGAATGGATTGCTCTGCAAGGAACTAGCAGAGACTTGTGGATTAAACAGCTTCTTTCTGTGTTGTAACAATTCAATTCTTTCTATGATCACTTTGAGCCAGAAGGCAAAGGTAGACAGCTCATTCATGCACAAACTGAATTACACAGATATGGTATTATTTAACCAGCTGCTCCAAATGTACAAGGTGGTATCAGTTATGAAAAACAAATGGGAGGAGGCATACCTACCTTTATTTAAATAATGAGTTGCATTAGAGCATAGTTGTCAAAGATAAATATGTCATTTAAACAAACTGCCAGCAAATATGGATAGAAAGAATTGAAACATCAATTTACTCCAAAGCTTTAAACAGCTTTATTCCAGCATTAGGTGTAGCACCACCAAGGATATCTTTGTAGATGAACAACATTTTTACTTTTTTCAGATTTACTGTACTTAATTTAATCAAAAAGCATCATTTATCTTACTGCTTCAGGCTTTCTATTTGAAACCCCACACAAAATCTGCAATTGTGACACCCTACCAGGAGGTGGTAGAAGAGAAGGCAAATTACAACTGGGTTTTCTGCAGAAGCATACTATACCGAGGCATTCCAAGTGTTCATGTCGTGGCTTCTTAAATACTGTCAGTGACTACTTCCACCATTCTCTCAGGCAGTGCATTCCAATTACTTACCACACTCTGGGTCAAAAAATTCCACCTCAGAGCCCCTTAAAATTTCTTACCCATTATCCAAAATGGATTGAGGTTTTATTGGCCTCTAATACAGAGAAAGGTTTCCTGCAATCAACTGTATCTATACATCTCTTAACCTGAACCATTAAACTAATTGTTGGTAATATATTTGGAAAATGAATCAGGTCAAAACACACATTTGTTTTATGTAACAGTCTATGCCATTGGGAACATGAATTTATGACAGATTTAATGCAGAACTTTAATCAAAATAATTCAAACTGGTAAATACAAATATGATTATAACATGGGCTCATCAGCAGTTCAGTGGAACTGCACCATTAAGATGAGGATACAGAATTGAATGCAGTTAACTGATCTCAAGTGACACTGAAATTGTCACCAAACAACATCTGGTATTGCCATGTACCTTCTACAATTGAATAGCCTGTCAACTCTGGCTATTCAGACCCGAATACAGTCACCATCTGGATTAAGCTGAGAGTACTGTCGGAACCAACAAAATATTAAAATAAGGCAGATGGACACTTCTGAGGGCAAAACTGAACTGCTGGAAGAATTCAATGGTTAATCGGCATCTGTGGATGGTCGACATTTCAGGTTGAGACCCTGCATCAGGACTGAGAGTGTAGAGGGAAGAAAGCCAGTATATAGAAGTGGGAGGGAGAGGCGAGACAGACTGGGAAGTGATAGATGCATCCAGATAAGAGGGACGATAGGCAGAAAATATACTTTTATTCTGTTTTGATTTCCCCTTTACTGAAGATGAAAGATGTCTTCAATAAGCTGACATAACGTAGATGATACAGATTTCCAACAGATGGACATAAAAGTACAGGCTTTACAGTGCAGCACATTTTGTGGCACATTTTGTAAATGATTTTATGTAACCAGAATCTGCAGCTACATTGCCATTTTTCTTGCATATTAAAGCATCAAATTCACCCCAACTGGTCTAAATCAATGTTTATTCTCATATGCTTGTCTTCTTTCATTTCACCTCATTAAAATAACCATCATATATCCCTGTCGACCCTCACTAATTTTTATTGATGCACCATAGAAAGCGTCATAGCTTTGTATGGCAGCTGCTCTGCCCATGACTACAAGAAACTGCAGGAGTTGTGGACACAGTTCAGCACATTAAAGAAACCAGCCTCCCTTCCATGGACTCTGTCTATACTTCTCACTGCCTTGGTAAAGCAGCCAACATAATCAAAGAACCCACCCAACCCGTGTGTTCTCTCTTCTCCCCTCTACCATGAGGCAGAAGATACAAAAGCCTGAAAGTACGTACTACCAGGCTCAAGGATAGCTTCTATCCACAGTTATAAGACTAATGAATGGTTCTCTAGTACAATGAGATGGGTTCTTGATCTCACAATCTACCTTGTTATGACATTGCACCTTACTGTCTACCTGCACTTTCTCTGTAGCTGCTACACTTTATTCTGCATTCTGTTATTGTTTTACCTTGTACTATCTCAATGCACCTTGGAATGAATTGATCTGTATGAATGGTATGTAAGACAAGTTTTCCCACTGTACCTCGGTACATGTTACAATAATAAACAAATTCCTTTGTGTACTTTTGATATTTATTTCAATAATTTCTGGTGGTAGTAAGTTGTATTCTCACAGTTGAATTCAAATAACTTTCCTGAAATCCTTATTGAAGTTATCTTATGTCTCATAATTTTGGGTTTCCCTCTTCTAGCAAAATGAAATGAATACCTTTGCACCACTTCAGTAACAAAAATTCTGTACTTTGGGGCACAGTTAGTATCATGGCATTATACAAATTTATCAGGAAGTGTCAAGAAATGTTCTTTAGCAATTTGCAATACGCTTTTTAAATGTTTTTTCCTGAAAAACTTTGGAAAAATCTGGCCCAGGAGCAAACACTCAAGACTCTCAGAAGAGAGTATATAATATACAATGGGAATGGCTTAACCAATTGCTTTGCAAAATAACCCAAGTAAGGCACCAATCCACATTTTAATCTGCATTCATTTCAGTATTGTACCGTCAAAATATTTTAACAACAAGATTAACAGCAATTATTTCCAACTCATTTCACAGGGATTATTTCCAACTCATTTCAAGCAAAATTAAGGCCTATTAATCCAATCAAAAGATGCAATTATATCCATTTCAAAAAGCTTAAATCATTATCTTCTACATCATCTTTGAAAACAGTCCTTGGGGAACAACAAAGACTTCCTCAAACTCCAGTTTTGTGGGTTCTTTATGGCTAATGAGGCCAACGTACAAACTGCAGGCTCTTCCACAGAGGGGGCAGGAGGCAGGGTTTCTGTGTGTTCCAGATGTATAGCTTAATAAGTTCTCAGCATTATCCAAATTCTTTTTCTCTACTTTTGAGGGGTAAGGGGCCAGAGGTGCCACAAGCCATGGGGTTGTTGAAATTTAAGGAAGCTTTGAGCACATCCTCCGTCTATCTGGCAATCTCCTCCACATCAGAGCTTGAAATAAGGTATCTGTTTCAGGAGTCTTAGTCCAACACGTAAGCAATGTGGCCTGCCCAGCACAACAAACCAAGAGCAACCAGGACCTCAATACTGGGTGTACTGGGCTGAGAGAGATCACACACATTGGCTTGCTTATCCTTTCAGTGAATCTGGAGAATCCTGTCGGAATATTGTTGGTGATATTTTTACAATACCTGCTGCAGTTAGCCCAGATCTCAGAAGCAAATTGGAGGGCAAGGATTACTAATGCCCAATAGACCATGAGCTTTGTGCCAGGCATGAGGTCTTAATTTTCAAATACCCTTTTCCTCAATTGACCCCAAGTTGTGCTGGTGCATTGAAGGTGGTGGTGAATTTCATCATTGATGTCTGCCTTGGCCAAGAGCTGGGTCTGAAGATCTGGGAAATGGTGCACATCTTCCAAAGTTTCACCATGAAACCTTTATTGGTGGTAGACAGAATATGCAGTTTGGTAGTGGACTTTGGTCTTGCAGATGGTCAATCTAAAGCCCAACCTCACACGTTTCGGTGAGTCAACAAGATCTTGGAGCTTGACCTCCAAGTGTATGCAAATATTGGAGGTGAAGTCTAACAATGCAGTGACAAGGATTAAGTGTCAGGGTAATGATATATAGACATGTTTGACATCAGTCTTCACCGAATTTGGTTCAGTTGTAGACACATTAGTTAATATCATTGCTTACATGTTGTCGTTGAAGCAAATGTAATGTGGAAATGAACTTCTGTGGAGAGATGAATTTGAGAGTGACCCACAGGTTGAATCAAACATTCTAATGAGGTGGCAGCTCCAGCGACCAAAGTTCAATCCTGACCTTGGGTACTATCTGTGTGGAGTTTAAATGTTCTCCCTGTCTCCGCCCATTTCCTCCCACAACCCAGACTTTAACTGTCAACTCGTTTGCTCCAATGTGCAGCAAGGGTAGAATCTGGGAGACATGAATGGGAATTTAGGGACAATAAAATTGGATGTGTAAATGAGAGCCTGATTGTCAGCATGGATTCAGTAAGCCAATAGACACATTTCAGTGCTGTATTACTCTGTGATTTTAAGACCATGCACAGGGCAAGGGGCTGCTTCCTGCATCTTTCTCAGGGTTGTTGAGCAGTGTCCACTATACTTTTAGGTGGATAGAATCCACACTGTGATTCGGAGAGTTATTCTTTGGCCACTGGGAGAAGGTGATTTAGGAGGACCCCAGCAAAGACTTTCCCCATGACAAACAGCAGGGAGATCCCTCTGCAATTACCACAATTAGACATGTCTCCTTTCTTGAAGATGCTCACGATTATGGAATCCCTGAGATCTCCCTGCATATCCATTTCTTCCAGATGTGGATGATGAGATTGTGGATTCGTGACTGAAGCTCATCATTGCTAAGTTTTATGATTTCAGTAGAGCTACTGTCTGCTCCCAAGGACTTGTTTTTTCCCAGTTGGAATATCTCCTTCTCAATTTCTTGTTATCAGGAGTGACAGTAAGGCTGGCCTACATTGGTTGCTGTAAGGTGGAATAAAGAGTACCCATATCAAGGACAGAGTTGTGATGGTGGAGGTCTTTGAAGTATTCCTTTCAGCAGGCATGAATTGCTTCACCCCTCAGTAGGGTCGGACCTTGGGTATCTGGGCCATAGATGGCTTTCACAGCACTGCAGACAGACATCATGGTTGTCAGTGAGTTGGTGATTCTCCCGCCCTTTCTTTTGGATGGTGGTGGTGGTATGAGAACACTGTAGTCTATTTGTTGATCTTGATCTTCCACAGGAAAAAAAATGAAAGGAGTCAAAATCAACTGTAGAAGTTGGCTATCCCTTAAGCTAGATCTATTTTTCTTCTCCAAAAGCACACAAATGATTTTCATTGCAAAACCAAATAGACTTAAGAGCCTTTTGACAATTCCTATTCAGCATTTGCACTACCACATTCAAGGGCATGAGTTCCTGGTGAAAACACCAAAGTAACCATTCTGTAGAAATGATGTGTAGATGGTTGTGGCTGTTGGAGGACGATTGTCCCATCTTCAGGTCAGCAATGCAAAGGTTCCTCAGGGCAATGTGTTCAGCCCAACTATCTTCAGTTGCTTCATCACTGACCTGCTCTCCGTAGGGTCAGAAGTGGATATGCTTGCATAGGATTTCTGTTCCATTCACAGATAATGAAGCAGTTCATGCATACCAAAGGCATATCCTATACAATTACATCATTATTTGGTAGGTGCCAAGTAAAATATGTGCAATACATGGCCAGGCAAATACCCTTTTCAACAAGAGAATGTATAAGTCACTTCACCATCACGTTTAATAGCACTATCCAAGGTAATTCCTTATTGGTGGGGGGGGGGGGGGGGGGGGGGGAAGCATTGGAGGCAGACATCAGCATTGATCATATATGGAACAGTGTACTGGATAAATACTGTGGCAACTACAGGATACCAGAGGTTGAGTCTTCTGCAGATATTTATTCACCTCATGGATCCCAAAAGCCTTGTAACATCTGCAAAATACCAATAAGGTGTGATATAATACTCTCCACTTATCTGGCTGACTATGATTCAAGAAGCTTGACACCAAAGACAAAGCCATTTATTGAAATAGCACTGTGTACTATGACAGCACTGCAACAAATTCCCAATGTTCATTTGACACCACCTCCATCTCTCAAACACATTTCTGTCACATAGAAAGAATAAGAGAGCAACAACTTGAAAACACCATTCACTAGCTCCACTCCAAGATGCACACAACTGATGTTTCAGAAATACATTTGCAATCTTCAATCATCATTGGACTCATGGCCTGGATCTTCTTAATAGCAATGAATGAGTACAGTCATAAGATACAACAAAGAAAGCAGCTGACCACCAACATCTCAAGGGCATTTAGAAATGCACTACTTAAAAGTAAGTCAGATACAGAAAATCTCATAATAAACTTTCACTGTAATTGGTAATTGTGTAGCTCAAAAACTGCACCAGTTCCCAAGATAGGCTATTTTAGCAAGAATTTGAAGTCTTTTCAACAAGGCTTACACTCATTGCAAAGACTAAGGTATAATGATATCAAGTTATACCCTTAGCACTTTAACCTGTGACGGGGAGTTGGGTAAAAATACTCAAAGAGCACAGAATGAATATTTATTTTTGCTGTCTTAAAAATATTGTTGGTGCATCTAAGTACTGCTGTGCACAAAGAGTCAAATCCTTGAGAAATTTAGCCTATAGGACACGTAAGGTATTTTAGAATGTCAGGCATATGCAAAGCAGTACTGTGGCTTTCCCATAAGTATGACCAACAGAAGTTCAACAGCTTTTTGGTGGCTGGAATAAACATGCCTATGAGTGTCTAAACAGGAGAAGAAACAAAATTGATGAACTCATCGTTCTGTTTTTTTTCTCCGCAAAGAGTGAACTAGGCAGACAAGTCAGGAAGCAGTTCTTCCCTTCCTTCTGTGGAATGAGCATCTCTTCACTATGGGAAGCCCCATGGAACTTAGATTAGCCTCTTTTCTCATAACAGAGCTTGTAATCCCAAACAAGCTGTCATCACGTCACCATAATGTTCAAGATGTTGTACAGCCATCAGAATGTTACTCCACAGAAACTGTTGCTGACCTTGATCACATGATAATTCAGTGATGTGGAGGACTTGTTGGTTGTTCAATGTTGGTGGCTTTCACTAATGCCAGCCAATGTTAATAGTTGATCTAGAAACACAAACTGCTTAAATTCATAAACAAACTTTGTCAAGCTAGAGTGAGATTGATTTGTCAAGAATTACGTAAGAGATGGAAAACCAAATTATGTGAAATTCAATACTCACAGGTATAAGATACGAGGAAAATATCTATTGCAAGTGCATTCTGGTTAATGCAGAGACAGACAACAGAGCAATGGAAAGGGATGGCATATTTGACATTTAATAGGTCACCACTGTGGAGAAACAACAAAAAGGTATCAAACTTGCTGACTGAAGACATGACGTTAAAGTGAACAAGTTTTTGACTTGTTCAGCACAACAAAGGAAACATTGAAACCATAAAAGCAGTGCAGGTAAGATCCAAAAGACAACCCTAACAAAGGCAACATGTTGATGCACTATAAGGGACTAAAAGAACTGAAGCAATACATCCTTAACATGAAATGGAGACCTGGTATAAGTGTTCAAATTATTAGGCAACAATAAAGTATGCTTGGATATCAGTACAAGAGGCATTACCTGAAACCATCAAAAGAAGATAAACGTAGGAAATCACCACATTAGAATTTCATGCAAACAGGTATCAATATTTGAGATTGGCAAGCAGAAATAGAAGCTTCAAATTCATCCATGAAGCAGATTAGGAGGATGAAAAAACTTTTACAAATCCAGATGGATAAACCAAAATGAGTAAACCATCTCTCTTACCTCCATCAATTTATCAATATTATGATCAAACAGAACAATTAATAATGCCTATTAAGAATACTGTCTTCAGGCAGTTCACAGAAGTGTAATCAAAAAGCATTTGACACAAAGGGAAATGAAAAAATTCTCTGAAGTCTATGGTGGCACAATACATTCATCAATACCTCCAAAGTTGCCTTCTTGTACACTCAGTAAGATTAATTTTCAAATGATACAACATGATAAACAGGACCAAAAAGAAAATTCAGTCATATGCTATTCAGACTTCAGTGCTGCAGAAACTGAGATAACCAGATTCAATACATTGGCACTTGTCACCATATTTCCATAGAAAAAAATCTTAAATCAATTTCATGGTTTGCTTCTTTTCCTAGAATTTGACTACATATTTCTCCAGGATGAAGCCTTCATTGCTGATCCAGATGGCAACATGCATTCATTTTAAATCCTATCACATCATTCTAGATAACAAAAGGATTCCAAAGTGCTTCAACTTTCAGGTTTTATGCCCACATCAGTAGTGCAATGGAAATATCCAAGTCACGAGGGTTATTTCAATGTGTCTTCAATCAATAAAGTTTGCATGGTTTAAACCATTCTAAGAGTAGTGTTGGTCTAGATCACTGCAATTGATTTTCAACTACTAATTTTTCCTCGTTTCATATGTTGCAAGTTTATGATGGCAGCCAGTATAAACCTATCACAGTATTTTCTAGACATCAGGCTAAACATACAGTAAATATGCTACAGGTAAGTGAATACCCAACATTCAAATGACTATTTAAAATAAAACATTCATCTTAAATAATAAATATTGAAAATTTCATTGGGGTCTATAGCTGGTTCAATCCTAAATTTAATTTAATAATCCAAGTCAGATAATTCTATACTTTATACCAGGTTCCAATGCATTCACGAACTCAATCACCTCCTATATAAAAATATCATCTCAAGATTCATTAGCACCAGAGATGATGGGCTTTAAGTTGTGAGGAAACTAGAGGAACAAATGATCTTTTTGCTACAGCAGTGAAGGTTGAAGAATTTATTAGAAGTATTTGGAAATTTTGAATTATTTTCATGTAATAAATAGGGAAATATTATTTCTACTGGTTGAGTAAAATAAAGAGGCTTAGGAAATTTAAAAATAGGAAGGGGGAAAGTGGACTTGCTAGTAATTCGGGTAAATTATTATCCCTCTTTTTCGCCACTGCAAATAAATGGGCCAAATGTCTATTTTCCATATTGTAACTTCTCAAACTTCCAGTTTAAGTATAAAGAAAGAATTTTGAATACTACATTGTAAGTGCTTATTGGATTTGGAATTTATTTGATTGGTAATACTATTTTTAAATGTAATCACTCCATGCTTTACCATGATGTTCAATAAATTGAATGCGAGTACAACTGTTATATAACAAATGCAGAAATGCCAAAATAGGCTTGCAGCCACAAAACTTGATCATACAATAATTTAACACAGGTGCTATAACAGTTGAACCACTGGGTGAAAGATGGGAAAATTAATCTTGAATCTCTGATGTTAATGAAAGAATACAAGTTTTACTTCAAGCAATTAGACAACCAAAGGTGGAACTAGGAACTGCTAAATAAGACAGGTAGTTTCATGATAATGTTGTTTAAACATATTACCCTCGAACATGTGGAGCCTGGATTTGAATATACAAGCACAACCATGTTTTTGTACTATTGCACTTCTTTAGGAAGTCTCAAGCTAGTACTTAATGAGGGTGCAGTAAAACTGGGCACAGAACAACACATACTGTCAACCCAACTTGATGATAAAAATGACAGCTCATTTGGAATGTGTAAGCAAAATTCCCACTGGCAAAACAGAGAGGAAGCTCAAGAAGCTAGCATCGTACAGGAGTCAGAGTAAATCTGAACCTGCTGCTAGCTCTATATGACACCAGACTGCCAAAAGTTGAAATCATTCCATTCTTTTAACTGATGCAGCAACAGCAACTTGAATTTCATCCTGGATTCAAAGCCAAGGGATAGAAGTGCATTCCACCAAGTCAGTAATTATTTGTAAATTTTCTTTCTTCGATCTTTCCATTCTCCAGATTAATATTGTGTATCTTTTTCTTAAACAAGCCCAAAACATTTGTCTTTTGCCCCTTTTTTTGTGTATAGCACTAAAGCATTATCTCTGATGGTACTTTGCTCAGCAGCTTAGACTAGGCTAAGAAAAATAGCCTCAACCATCAGAAGACAATAGCCTGACAAAGTATAATATAGAGATTTTATTCTAGCCAAATGACAATCTGGACCTATACTCTGTTCAATTATCCTACAATCTGTTTCTCCCCAAGTATCATTTGATAGGCTTAAATCATAAACAAAAGTGTAAAATTTGTGCTGTTTTAAAGTCAAAGCCAAATCTTTTCTGTGAAATCTTAATCTGGGAAATAAATACTTTCACAAAGTGATTACAACTTTAAAAAAAAGACTTGACAAAATTGCAACATCTATATTTCTTTTTAAACACCTCCCACTATAACGGGGAAAAAAAAAATCATAAATCAGTCTCCAAAACAGCTCAAATATAGAAATATAACAAATGTAGTTAACTTTTAGAGCATTACTGCATGACACCACAGGCTCTGTTGTAACAGCATTCCATGATGTTCATGGAGCTAAGATAATTCTGAAGATAAATAAACTTTAATTACTATGTCTCTAATTAAATAAAAACTTGCTTTTTTTTGTTGTAAAATTACCTTGAATTCAATTGCAAGCATAGGATTCTTTTTAACCTGGAACGTAGTAGCTCCCTTCATGAAGCACAGTTTCAACTGGCAGTGGGCAATATCTGAGAAGCACATATTACTTTTTAGGCTAACGCATAACATTTATGATAACAAAGGAAACCTTGCCCTGAGTTTTGTCATGCAACATTGATTTCTGACATATGTAACTAACATATGTAATTTACTTATGAAAAAATTTTCCCTGAATATAAATTGTTAAATGTTTCAAAGATTACAATGCTCAACGGTTTTTATTTCATACATAGAAAACGTATTAGGAGTAGTGTTTGAAATGACAGAACTCCATAAAATTTTAATGGCAGGTATTCTGGGGGAAAAAATAACAGCATTCCATCCACAAATATTTTCAAGGAATAAATATGCATTTATAAATAGTGTAAATTTACATCAAGATTAGAAACAAAACAAAAAAAAATCACAAGTCTGAAGTTTATTCCTTAGTCTATGTGCAACCCATTTATCTGTGACTTGGCTGATAAGTTTATCTAGGAAACTGGAACAAATTTAAACATCATGGCTTCAAAATAACAAGACAGATAAACATAAAAGCAGTAAAAAAAAAAATTCTCTCTCATCTAACTTTTCACATTACAAAATTTTCTTAATAGGTGTTGCCCTCGAGAGACTTAAATTCCTAACTACCATACAAAAATGACCAGCTAAGCTAGTACTTTTAAAGGGAAAAATCTGAATGAAAAAAGATGATGAAACCAATTCATCAGCCCAAGACAGAGTAATACAAAAAGAATGTCTTCAAGTCAGTAGTCTTTGTGTAATGTTGCCAGTTTTTCTCTGATATATACAAAATATGAAAAGTTATTTATAGGTATAGCTAAACCAGCTTTACTTGAACTTATTTATCCTGGAAGAGGAGCAGCTCTACTCCTATCCAGTACTGTTGACACTCCGCACTTGGAAGGTTGCATAGACACACAGTTTTCAGTCAGCAGCCACATGGGATAGCCAAAAATCAGTGGTGTAACATAGTGGAAGTTGATGTCACATCCTGAATACCAATGATGTTTTGCTAGTTGTCCATAAAACAATACCTGTCAAGATGAGGATGAAGGCAGTGGAGGGGCCTGAAACAGAAATAACAGATTTTACATGAGAATAAATACCTTGGCACAATGATCTTTAAAACCATAGTTCTTTATGGCTTCAATGGAAGCAAATTTCAAATCAATGAGAGGTATCAATGGCTTGCCAATGAGAATGAGAGGAATGCAGTTTTGCTGGGTTAACTGAAATTAAACAAAGAAAATACGAGTGGACTAAATGTTGCTGAAGAACCACAAGGGATAACAGAGTGAGGTTTGGAGAGCTATGGGAGGAGATAGTGTGGCAGTGAACAGGGAGGAGATAGTGTGGCAGTGAACAGAGAGGAGAGCAGGGAAAGGAAATCCAAATTGTTTTCCAAAGCTGACCACTATTCACCAAGCCAATCTGAATTGTGCACAGAAGAGTTTCACTTGTACATAAAGAACCATAATTTGAGTCAAACATCAAAGAAATGTAAAACATGAAACTAGGGAAGAGTTGTCAAGTGGCTTGGAAGGGCATGTGTTCCATAACTTCTACTCCCAACCCTTGAGTGAAAAAGTGTTTCCCTCTTCGACTCAACCCTAACTTAAAATTTTAGCAAATATCACACTGCTGGGGGTGCTCAGCTGGTCAGTCAGCATCTGTGGAGGCAGAGGGATGGTCTACGCTTTGGGTCAAGACCCTGCATCAGATTACAGCATCTAAGGTCCCTCGTGTCTTCAAGTTTTAGTCCCTTTGTTCTCTATTCCTTCATCAGAGAAAATAGCTTCATTGTATGGGCCCTGTTAACTCCTTTCAATGTTTGGGATCAATCCTCTTTTTTTTTAAGTAACTCGAAGGATCACAAACCAAGTTTATGCAATTTGTTTTCATAACTTAGTCCTCAAAATGCTATATAATTTTGGTATATTGGCTTTGAAAGCCAATATATCACCCCTGTGATATAATGTTCAAAACTGCAAGCTGTACCCCAGATGAAAGCTCACCAAGGCTCTATGCAACTGATTTAATACTTTCCTCTGTGTGACAATCCACTTTGAAATATTTCAATAGTCTTCTGGCTTTCCATCACATGGAGAGTTCAGTCGCTGAGTTTCTGCACACCTCATTGTTTCCCACCAATTAGAAAGTAATCCCATTTATTTTTCTTAGGCCCATGTCTCATACTTCCCCATGTCCAATAACATTTACCATAGTTTTGTCCACTCACTTTAGCTATTTTTCTTTGCAGCTTCCTGGCCCCATTTTCCTACCTTACTGAAAATCTGGATAGACAGTTCTCCAATTCTTCATCCAGCTCAAGACTAAATCATTTCAAAAATGGCCTGGCCATAGAATAGGGATCTTGATCAGTTGAGTAAGTGAGCCAAGGAATGGCAAATGGAGTTTCATTTGGATAAGTGCGAGGTATTGCATCTTGGAAAGTCAAATTCAGGTCAGACTTTCACAGTGAACTGCAAGGTGCTGGGGAATGTTGTAGAACAGAGGGACCTTGGAGTACAAGTACATGGTTCACTGAAAGTGGAGTTACAGGTAGACAGGGTGGTGGAGAAGGCTTTTGGCATGCTGGCCTTCATAAGTCAGGGCATTGAGTATAAAAGTTGGGATGTCACAGTGATGTTGTACAGGATGTTGGTGAGGCCGCACTTGGGAGTACTGTGTTCAGTTTTGGTCGCCCTGCTATAGGAAAGATATTATTAAACTGGAAAGAGTGCAGAAAATATTTACAAGGATATTGCCAGGACTTGAGGGACTGAGTTATAGGGAGAGATTGGGTAAGCTAGGACTTTATTCCTTAGAGCGTAGAAGACTGAGAGATGAACTTCTGGAGGTGCATGAAATCATGAGGGGCATAGATAGGGTGAATGCACTCAGTCTTTTTCCCAGAGCTAGAGTATCAAGAACTAGAGGGCATAGGTTTAAGGTGAGAGGGGAAAGATTTAAGAGGAACTTGAGGGGCAACTTTTTTTTTAAACATAGAGGGTGGTATCTATGTGGAATCAGCTGCCAGAGGAAGTGGTTGAGGCAGGGACAATAACAACTTTTAAAAGACAGTTGGACAGGTAAATGGATTGGAAAGGTTTACAAGGTTATGGGCCAGATGCTGGCAATGTGAGTAGCTTGGATTGGGGCATCTTGGTTGGCATGGACTAGTTGGGCCAAAGAGCCTGTTTCCGTGCTGTATGACTCTATGATAAGTAATTATACTGTATATAGCTATTTACTTCTTACATTCTAAGTCTCATTTTTTCTACAAAATGATCTCTCGCTATTTTCTGGAGGGTAATCTTGATCTGTTTATCTTTGTTCATTAGAACAAATATAAACATAATTTTATGCTATTTAGCACCAATATTGATTAAAGCTTCTCCAGTTCAGAGTTGCATATATTTTCCCCCTGATACTCTGCACTTTCACCCAACGAGATTATACCATTTTGTTAGTCAACTTCAAAGACACCAACCATAATCTAATAACTTGATCAAGTAGTCCTTACTCTAACAAGCCTCAACAGTAAAAATTAACAAGCCATCCAATCTGGAAGGTTTATAATTAAGCTCAATGTTATTGCAAATGATGACTACCAATATGCAACTTAATTTGGGGGGGGGGGGGGGGGGGGGGGGGGAGAGAGGGGGTCACTGTACAATAATCAAATACAAGAACCCTGACCAATTCCCCTCTTGCCTATCCTTAGGGTTCTGCATCAAACTGTATTGTATCCAGATATTAATTAACCCAGCACAGAACTGAACCAGATTCCTTTCTGATATTCATAGCTAAGGCAATAACCAAGGCATTGAACATAATAATGCTCTATTTACAGAGCTTTACAGTCGGAATAAGAGCACTTTGAGTATATTCACCATTATACTGAATTAACTTACTAATGTGAACTGGTCATAGATTTGCATCAGGTCCTCCATTCTATATTGTTCCAGCACAACAAAATTGTCAAGGTTTCCACTGGCCTTGCGAGCACAGTCCTGGCAATGCACTACATAGGTCTTCCTTGAGTTACTCTCATTGGTAACAAAAAGTAGATCAAAAACTTCCACCTATTGCACAGACATAAATGTTAACATACTCATAAAATTACCCACCTGAAGGAGATTAATTCAAAACTAACCTGCAGAAAACATTTCATTAAATAAGTGATAAATCAATTGAACCAATACAGCCAGGACGTACTGATTCATGTAAAATTTCAGTAAACAATACTTTGTGGTAAATTATACAAGTTATTTGGGAAAACATAACTAATAACAAGCATGCAAGGGATGGTGACATTGCTTCCTCTCCAAATCCACTATAATCAAGCCAACTGTTATTAGTCGGCAACCTTACTATTCTTGTAAGACATGACTATTTTGATTCCACAAGGTAAGGGGGAACAGAGCAAACCTTTGTCTTTCCAGTATTTTATGTTAGCAAATCTCCTGATGTCCAAGTTAATATTTATTTCTTAACCCACAAGCACCTAACAGATTAAGTGATAATTTGCTGTTTGTGGCCATGAACTATTTTGAGATATACTTATGAAAGGTACTTTATAAATGCAAGTTTTTTGTTTTAGTGGTTTGATTTCTCCAGTTTGGGAAGTTGTAAAATTTATATCAATTCAAGACGAAGGCGCTTGGGCTAATTATGAACCTAGGTTTTGTTGCAGACTTTTTTTTAATTAAATTTATTCACAAGATAGGAGCATTACGAGAAAGACCAGCATTTAATGGCCTTGAACCAAGTGGTTTGCCATACCATTTCACCATCACTAAGATCAGATTTTCATTCCATAATGTATCTAATTAATTGAATTCCCCATCTATCTTTTGGTGGGATTTGAACAAAGTCCAGCCCTCTAGACATCTAATCAATTATGCTACTGTGACCCTTTAATTCTACCATGTACTCTTAACATTCACTTAAAGCCAACTCTTATCTTTGATTTGAAATGCATTTTTTGTTAAAGGGTGATGCAGTGAAAAGCAAAGAAAAACAAATTAACTAAAATAGCAACCAAATTCATCATCGTCAACAATTGAAAATCAATGAAAATTTGTGGCGCCTCTTAGGTTACCCTCATCTTTCCTTGTACTGACCTCACAAATGCTGCAGTAGTGTGCAGGCTCCTCCTTTGTATGGCCATGCCATACAATCTCTTTGCCTGCACTAATGAGACCTTCCCTTGACATCTGGCATTGCTTGAGGGTTCTCAGCAGGCAGTATCTGAAGAAAGACATTAACACGTTGGATGCTTTCAACACAAGCAAAATGCCCCTCCCAACTCTTTCCTTATTGATATTCTCATACTTTACCTGGAGGTACCAGAGAATACTAAGGCAGTCAAATACCTTTATGGTCTCCACCACTTTGTAGCAACCAATGAAACATATGAAACACAGTTTGACAGGGAAGCCTTGTAAATGTTCACACATATAAATTAATGGCCAATTAGTATGTGCCATGAAGAAATTGGACAACTTTTGTCGTCAATGTATTGGATATTAAAGTTAGATCCTCTCTGCTTGTGCATGCCTTAGCACTAATTTCAAACATACATCTCTGCCCACCAGTAGGATATATTTCCATTGCTCTTTAACTTAAGACTGCAAAGTGCTACATTAGGGATTGTTCATTATACTGGGCATATGATCTGAATTCAGATTTAAGTTAACCAAAGGAGACTCTCATCCAACTTGAACCTGGATCTCAATCTTGACTAGCTCTGAACTTATAAAAGTAATATTCTACCTGCATAATGTACATGTTAATGTGGGAGCAGGATTGTTTTGTGGGAAGAGACAGTGGGGAAAAGTAGGAAAAATACATCCATATTTTTTTTAATATGAAAGGTTAAATGACAAAGACAACAGCAATGTGTTCAAAATTTAATAATTTAGTTTCATGATTTAACATCATAAGCTCTCCTCAGATGATTTGTAATATCACATTTAACCATGCAAAAGTTGACACCATGCCAAATTAGATATTGGTAGTTGAGGTGAGGTTTGTGGGTAATTAGTTGTTTGACAGATTAGGTACATATAGGGAAGGTCATAAAAGGAAAAGAAATGAAAAGGCAGTGGTTTGGGCCAGGATAGTGTGCAGAACTTGGACAAAAAAATGAAAACATGGAAGATTTTACAAAATGCAATACTTGGAAAAGTACAGTGTTTAAGAAAGGTTATAGCTTTGGAGAAGTTGCCAAGGATAGGTGAAAAAACTATGAGATTTAAAACAAGAACAACATTTTTTAATTTTGACTCTTGAAGAACAGAAGCGAATGAAGGTCAGCAAGCATAAAAAATGATTAGTGAATGGGACACTGTGCGAGTTATGAGAGAGTTCTAGACAAGGAGAAGTTCATATAAAGTATTTGAATATTTAATTTGGAATTGGCAAAGGTGTGAATGATGTGTCAGTGGTAGGTAGTGCAAGGCCAATAGGAAAGCAACACTATGGAAGTAAAAGCTGGTGAATTTTGTAATACCATAGTAGGTAATGAACTCAGAGGAAAAGTCAAGCTTGAGACAAACATCACTAAGAATGGAAATTTATTCCTGCAGAGGGTAAGGAAGAAGAAAAAAACACTTTGCAGCATGGGATAGGGGACAGTGTGTGCGCGCATGGTTTTAATTAAAAGCATGGGAGAAAGGATGGACACGGTCCTCAAAGGGAAAGGTGCCAGGCATCAAAATGTGGTCTGAACACAAGGTTTTCTGTTTGTGAGTTAATTTTTTGGAACTCTAGATTTTTAAGCAAGATATTTCATGGAAGGGATAAGAAGAATGATTTAACAAAGGGTCAATTTACAATAGTTTACAGAAACAGAGCTGCAGGATGGGAAACTTGGATATTGCAAGGTACAAGACTTTAGGGAAAGTTGGGCTAGGAAAAGGTGAAGGAAAGGCTCTGGTATTTAATGATGGCCTTGGTGCAATCGGGAGTGACTTAAGTTCAAGAAACTGGCATGCAGAAGGGGTTTTGGTGAAGATGAAGAATAATAAAGGCAACAAGCCACTTGATTCAGCGAAGGTTTCATTTGATATCTTCATGCAAAATAGTATATAACGTCTTTATTCAAAAAGAGAGAGACAGACGCAAAGCAAGCAACAATGGGCCAGTTATTTAGAAACCCTAAATCAAATATGTTATAGCACAACACAAAATCAAGGCAATCAAACAAACTCAACCTCACCTTCTGAAAATAAATTAACATTTGACCAAGTTATTGAAGTAGAAACGTATGCTCTGGCTCAAAACATGGGATATACTATGCTCAAATTCCCAGAAGGCATTTGATAACATGCCATATCAAAAGTTACTGACCAAATAAAAATTCATAGTGAAGCATCTAACATGTTGATCTGGATCAAAAGCTGGAATGAAACAAAATAGGTACAAACAGATCTTTTTTTCAGGTTGGCAAGATATAAAGTGTATGCCACAGGAATTGGTGTTGAGGCCTCAACCTTTTTTTTAAAATTTATATAAAAGCTTTGTTGAAGGCACCGTAGGTACAGTTGCTAAATTTGCTGATGACACTAAGATAGGGAGAATGGTAAGTTGTGAAGAGGACAAAAGGAGATTAAAAAGGAATATTGATAGGCGAAACGAGTGGGCACAGATCTGGTCAATGCAGTATAATTGCTCATTTCAGTAGCAAAAAACAGTAGGCCAGAGCTGAGATGAAGAGGATTTGAGTGTCCTAGTGGATGACTAACAAAAGACTTGTATGCAGGTACTATAAGTATTGACTGAAACACTGATCCTGATGGGTCTCGGTATGGTGGAAGTAGAGAGAGTATTTCCTCTTGTGGAAGAATTTAGAACTTGGGTCACAGTTTAAAAATAAAGAGTTGCTCATTTAAGACAGATGAGGTCATTTTTTTCCTCTCAGAGTTACAAGTCTTTGGAACTCTTCCTCAAATAGCAGTGGAAGCAATCTTTGAATATTTTTAAAGCAGAGATAGATGTTTGACAAGCAAAGGGATGAAAGATTATTGCAAGTAGATAGGAACGCCAATTTGAAGTTTTAATCAGATCTTATAAAATGGCAGAGCATGAGCTTGAGGTGCTGAGCGCAGTTTATCCTGCACCTAATGCACATTCAAATAAAAACTAGTGGTAATTTTTTTTAACTATACAGTAGTGTTGTGTATCATTTAACATGCGTATTATGCAATTAATAACAGGAATGCAAAATTGTTGTTTTCAGTCAGTTAATAACCTTAATCACTACATTTAAACAAAAAAAAAACACTGGATGTTGCAATGATATGAAAAGTGAACAGATGTAAGAAAGAATAACCTGAAATTAAGATGGCTCTATATGTTTTGAGAATCTTAATAAAGGCTTTTATTTTTAGGTCCATCTCCAAAGTTACATGATAACTTCAAGAACATTCAAATAAACACTTTCCTTTGTAGGCTCCAGACTAAAACAAACCACATGAGAACCATTTTATAAATCACAAATGCTGTTGAGGCAAGGATAGATGGCCAATCCATACTGTTAATAAAAATGTATAAGTTCCATTTATAAATAGACTAGACAGAGGAAAAGTCTTAAACACCTGAAGTCAAACTAAAATCACCCATTGAGATTGAGCACTCACTTGATCATTTCAAAAAGCTTTGGATCAGACACCTTGATGTTACGTGCCATGTTCCAGGACAGATGAATCATGGGAACAATAGACTTCACGCTCTGTAACTTGTTCCATTCATATCGTTCTACTGCCAGTTTATATTGATTTGCTGTGAAGTGTACAATTAATCTTTAGTTAAAACGTCAAAGCACTCAATATAAACACCTTAAGAATAAATTTCTGCAACATAAGTAGACATTAAGTCTGCTTATTACAAAAATGTTCCAAATTCCCATGCCAATAACTCATTACATACAATATTAGACAAGAGGTATACATATCTTGTTCTGGAAGCACAATCCTTGAATCAGTTTTCAAAAAAAAAAAGTACTTATAAAATGAAATCTCTTTTCTTAGGAATGAATAATTTTTTTCTTATATAACCCTACAAATATCCAGCTACATTATAAAAAGTACGAATAGCATGCATTGGTTTGGCAGATAAAATTCTGGTACCTGTCAGAGGGCCGACATTCCAAGCAATGTTGTTGCACCATCCAATGGCCTGAACCCAGTGCACTGTACCAGCATTTATCCATACCAGGTCTCCTGGGCGCTGAATGAAGCGATACACTGGTACATTAGCCTCGTAAAGATCCTCTAAATTTGGCCACCACGAGCCCATCAAAAAATTTATGTTGTTCCTGATAAAGAAAATACACAATTATAATTTTTCCAATAGCATATCCTACAGCTGAAGAATTATTTTTACTCCCCATTTTTTTTATTTTCATTTCTCCTTCTATATACATCTTCTCCAGTCAAATCAACTACAATTGACAATATTTCACTACTCTTTCTCAGGTGACATTGCCACCATTTAAGAACCATTCAGTCTTTCTTGATCTCCATGCTATCACAGGAACTGTTTTTGTTCTCCCCAAACCATCCCCTTCACGATTTCTACTTGTTCTGGGCTCTGATGGAAGGTCATCAACCTGAAATGCTAACTTTGTTTCTTTCCTTATATATGCTGCTTACCCAGGGAGTATTTCCAGTATAGATTCTCCTTTTATATAGTAGCTGGCTGGCACCCGTTTTGCACATGTTACTTGCCACTTACCAGCTCAAACCTGAAAATTGCATGTAAGCTCCATTATCTAAGGATTTAGGAATGGAACTGAACACAAACCAATCACAACTGAACGTACTCAACTCCAGACCTATGACATTGGGAAGGTGACTCAATGAAGCAATTGAGGATGGCTGGGTTTGCACACTGCCCCAACAAACTGCCCTGGCAATGCCCTTGGATAGAGATCATTCACTTCCAGCAATCACAACCACCTGTATTATGCTAGGTATGACTCTAGCTCTTGGAGAATCTTCCATGATTTTTATTCTCAATTTTACTGGAACCAAGTGGTGTCTTGACATGAAGGGCGATCACACACTTTTGGAAATCAGTTTTGTTGTCTGCATTTGGAATAAGGCTGTGATGAGTTCTCAAAATGAGTAGTCATGGCTGAACCTAAAATCAGCATCAATGTTATTTTTAAGTCTAACTTGACAGCATTGCCAATCACTCCTCTTGTCAGATTACTAATGATTAGGAATGTGAAAAAAGGAACAATGATTGGATTCAATTATACTGCTTTTTGGCAATCTTCTGTTTTTTCTGGGCTTGGGGTGCATTTTGTGCTGGACAACACATCTTCAACATTACAGATGAAATATTGTTGACACTCTCAGCCACTTCTGGAGAGCTCAGGTTTAAGCTGGAGTTATTAGAAGCAATGTCAGTCAAGAGTTGAGTCTGAACAAAGCAAAATCCTGGATGACAGTTTCAACAGCAGATGAAGACAGGGACTATGTAATAGAACATAGAACAGTACAGCACAGGTACAGGCCCTTCCGCCTACACAATGTCCATATCCTACCACTTCCCTCACATTCATGTGCCTATCTAAGAGCTTCTTGAACGCCCAATATCGTATTTGCCTCCACCACCACCCGAGGCAGCACATTTCAGGCACCCACCACTATGTGTAAAAAAACGTGCCCTGCACATCTCCTTTGAACTTACCCCCTTTCGCCTTAAATGCATGCCCTCTGGTATTAGACCTTTCAACCATGGGGAAAAGATACTGGCTGTCAACTCCATCTATGCCTCTTATAATCTTATAAACCTCTATCAGATCTCCCCTCAGCCTCTGCCACTCCAAAGATAACAACCCAAGTTTGTCCAACCTATCCTCATAGCATATGCCCTCTGATCCAGGCAACATCTTGGTAAATCTCAACATAAAGCTGCAGATGCCAAATGCCTTTTTTACCACCCTATCAACTTGTGTAGCTATCAATTTGTGGACCCCAAGATCCCTCTGCTCATCAACACTGTTAAGGGTCTTGCCATTAACAGTGTACTGTCTCTTTACATTTGATCTCCCAAGGTGCAACACTTCACGATTGGCCAGGTTGAACTCCATCAGCCATTTTCTCACCCATATCTGCAACTGGTCTATAGCCTACTGTATCCTTTGCCAGTTTCTACGCTATACACACCATCAATCTTCATAGCATCTGCAAACTTACTAACTCACCCATGTACAGTTTCATCCAGGTCTTTTATATACATCACAAACAGCAGAGGTTCCAGTATGGATCCCTGAGGAACACCACTAGTCACAGACCTCCAGCCAGAGTAAGTCCCATCGACCACTACCCTGTCTTCTACGGGCAAGCCAGTTCTGAATTCAAACGGCCAATTCACCGTGGATCCCATGCACCTTAATCTTCCGGATGAGCCTCCCATGAGGGACCTTGTCAAATGCCTTACTAAAATCCACGTAAACAACATCCACAGCTCTACATTCATCAATCACCCTCATCACCTTATCAAAAAACTCAATCAAGTTTGTAATGCTGACTGTCCCTCATTAGGCTATGGTTTTCCAAATGCTCATAAATCCTATCCTTAAGAATCCTCTCCAGCAACTTCCCTACCACAAAATACTTCTGTAACAGAAACCATATAGTTTTGCAACTGCAACAAGATGGAATAGTTGGGATCAAATACTTCCATTTCCCTATAAGGATGACCCACTCTTGCAATTCTCAGTTTGCACTTGCCTCATCTTGTCAAAGATCACAAAAAAACACTTCAGAGAAGATGAAATATTTTTGGCATGTTTGCCATGGGCTTCCAATGTAATTACTCAATTACATTTTCACTACATTTTCAGAATTAAAAATACACTTTATCTAGTATCTCTTTTTACAACAAAAATATTCTTACTTTTCGCAGAAGTCATTCATAACTGCCCAGTATGATTCAGGTACAGCAAACCATTCACAATCTCCAGGACCTATATTAATGTTAACAGAGCAGAAATTGTTGTTTTCTTGATGACCTATAATCAAAGATAAAACACTGTTAAATTGCAAAAAGAAATAAGTTCAAATTAAAACCACATTTTCCATTTTTCAAGCTACTTAATAATATTTTTCCATCATGATCTTTAGAATTATACAACTAATTTACAGATTTACAGAACCTTTAATACCCCCTTCAAAGGAGTGAATATTCAAGATCAATTTTCAATATATTTCTATTTTACCTGTTAGAAGAACTGGCATTCATTTTACAGGAGGGACCAACAAGGTACAATTTTGCTTAAAGAAACCCCAATTTGTTATTCTATCAAAGTGCATGCATGAAACAATGTTCAATGAAACTACAGAATATGCATCTGCATTTTTAACTCAATGGAAGTTTATTCTTGCTTAAATACGAAGACTATAACTGTACACAGTCTCACCAATGCCCTGTAAAGATGCATGAAACCTTTCCTACACGTCTGCTCCCACTATCTTCTCAGGTAATTCCAGATTGCAACCTCCTTCTGGAGAAAAAAAATTCTTTCTTGGATCCCCAAATAATTTTGTGTTGCACATTGCAACCTGAATGACTCAATATTGAATTTTACAAATTAAGATATCTTGCCCTTTCTTTCTGTTGATATCAGTACTGGTTATTTTTGCTTGTCATCTCTTTTTTCTTTCATTTGTATATTCTGGCCTGCTGCATATCCCAGCAGGCCAGCCAAACAACAACATATTACATAGACAACGGAACTTAATTGGCCCTTAACGGCCACATTTTTAACCCCATCAAGAAATTCCCTTTGATCTGAAATGTTAACTGTTCCTATTTCCACAGATGTTGCCTGACCTGCTGAGTTTTCCAGCAGATTCTATTTTTATTTCAGATTTCCAGCACTTGCAGTTTTCTTGATTCCCATTTTTGATTAAAATGTTTCCTTACTCTGACTCTATTTGTTGAATCTGCCTGCCCACCCTCCTTTGTTTGGCACTAGTGCCTTCTCCTTTCTCTTCGCTTTCCAACATAGATGCTGCTCCTCTAATTGGTTTGGCTTGGGAAATCTATAAATCTGAACTAGCAAAAAAAATGACAGCACAAGTAAGAGACTTGCAGGGAAACTTGGAAGTATGGCACATATATCGTATTAACATTCTTGCTTATTTGGATGAGAGAGGACACATTCTTGGGAGAGACTGAAGTCCCCAAAATGAAATGAAACATGCATCAGAGTGAAACAGCATGGAAACAGGCCATTTAGCCCACCACATCCACACTGCCTGTAGTCTTCCATGTGGTTTAAGTGCTCGTCTAGACACTTCTTAAATGCTGTCAGCAACTCTGCTTCCACCACTCTCTCCAGCAGTGCATTACAAATACCCACCACTCTCTGGATGAGAAAGGTCCCCTCAGATCCCCTCTAAATCTCTTCCCCTTACTGTAAATCTATGTCAAGTTTTATTCACCTTTGATAAGGAGAAATGTTTCCTGTCATCCATCCTATCTATACTCCTCATACTTCTATATACCTCCATCACGTCCCCACTTATTCAACCCAGAGAAAACCGACCCAGCCTCTCCAGTCTCTCCTAATGACAAAAAAAACTTAATCATATGCAACATCCTGGTGAATCTCCTCCGCACCCTCTTCGGTATAAACACATCTTTCCTGTAGTACGGCGACCAGAACTCAGGCAGTATTCCAGCTGAGGTCTGCCTCATGCCTTATGAAATTGGAGTTCAATGCCCCGACAAATGAAGACCACTATCCCACATGCCTTCCTAACCACTTTATCAACTTGTGCTGCTACCTTCAAGGACTTTTGAATTTGCACACCAAGATCCTTCTGTTCCTCAATATTCCCTAGCCTCATCAGTACCCCCAAAAAGTGGCACCTCACATTTATATAGATTGAATTCCATCTGGCATCTCTCAGCCCATTTCACCTACACATTGATGTCACCCTATAACCTCAGACTACCACAAACAGCTACTACAACACCAATCCCCATGTCACCGGCAAACTTACTAATCATACCACCTACATCTGCATCCAAATCATTCACATATGTTACAAACAGCAAGAGTCCCAGCACGGAATCATGTGGAACACTACCAGTCACAGGCCTCTGATCACAAAAACAGCCCTACACCTCCATCCTCCATCTCCTATTGCTAAGGCAATTTCAGATCCAGTTTGCCAACTTGCCCTGGATCCCATGGGACTCAACCTATTGGATCAGTTTCCAAAGTGGGACCTTGTGAAAAGCCTTACTGAAGTCTATGCAAACCACATCCAACATACTGCCCCCATCAATACATTTGTCACCTCCCCAAAAAATTCCATTAAATTGGTTAGACAAGATCTGCCTTTGACAAAGCCATGCTGGCCATCTCTGACCAGAACCTGTCTTTCCAAGTGATCATTAATCCTGTATTAATCATTTACATGGAAAGTACTGCAGTTTTATGACATGTTGCCAAAAAAGGACATCAAATTGAATGGCAGGAACATAAAGAAACTGAATTTTAAATTCTCTTGAAGCTATGACAATCCAGACAAGTTCATCACATTTCTGAACATTGTAAATGGTGAAGGAGGTACTGAGGGGTCATCTGGGTAGTATTCTTTTCTTATTGACATATTTCTGATAAGGTTAAGCCAGATAAACATTGGTCAAGGGCACTCATCATAAGACAACATATCTTTATTGGTCACATGTACATTGAAACACAGTGTTTCTTTTGCATCTTTTGCGTAGAGTGTTCTGGGGGCAGCCCGCAAGTGTCGCCACGTTTCCAGCGCCAACATAGCATGCCCACAAGTTTCTAACCTGTATGCCTTCAGAATGTGGGAGGAAACCGGAGCACCTGGAGGAAACCCACGCAGACATGAGGAGAACGTACAAACTCCTTACAGACAGCGGCCGGAATCAAACCCAGGTCGCTGGCACTGTAAAGCGTTACGCTAACTGCTACACTACCATGCCAGCCACGGCCAAACATACTGTAGCTGGCACAACAACATCACTCTTAGAGTCCCTGCAGTTATGACATGTTGTGAAAAAAGGTCATCAAATTGAATAGCAGGAACATAAAGAAACTGAATTTTAAATTCTATTGAAGCTACAACAATCCAGACTGAATAACAGGAATCGAGAGAAATAAACTATTTGCCTGATCAAAGTCAATGATGAAGCAACCACATACATTTAACACAAAATGCTCCAGAGATTCCTATAGCAAAGTGGTGCTTGTGAACTAAAAAAGAACAGAAATGTTCAGCAAGCCAGGCCATATCGAAAGGAAGGGAATCTGAGCACATCCTACTGAATATTCCCAGCATTTTCTGTTTTTAATTTAGATTTCCAACATCTGCAGTTTTATTGATATTCTCTTTGGTGCCTGTCATCACTGAGCACCAACAATTAATACACAAGCTGGCAATGGTTATGACTCCAGGTACTGCCCAGGAGGACATAAGACTTTCTCACTGCCAGCCACTGATCTCAGCATTGCTGGATACATATACGGTGAATGTGCTCTTGAATTCTCACTACATATCTAGTGTGGAAATTGAAATTTATTAGTGTGGGTGCTACTTAAAAAGAGAAGTTGAATAGAGAATATTAGTATAAATGGTCCTTCTGTAATTTTGAATCCTTTCCGTAAAGCAGGGATAATTTCCAATCAACTTTCAATAATCAAGTCACAAAAACAATATCTTCAACTGGTAAATTGCAAGGGCTAAAATCTCCTATTTGGACCACATGGAATAAAAGAATGAACAAGGGAAAGAAATAGTCATGAGCAAAGGAGAAAGATAATGATTGCTTGCAACATTCCGTTAAACAAGGCTTTCAAAACAGTTAATCCACTCTGTTAAAAAAAATGTTATGGATGAACCACTAAACTGTTGAATGATATTGCGTAATAATCCCAACAGTATTAAATCTGTGACTTATCGAATTTTCACACATCTATTCCCTGAATGGACGATAAAATCTTGCCAACCTCTGAGGTCTGGCTAAACGGCCTATAATTTCCTATCTTTTGCCTCCCTCCCTTCTTAAACACAGGTGTCACATTTGCGATTTTCCAATCCTCCTTGACTCCAATGATTCTTGAAAGATTCCTCCACAATCTCTTCAGCTACCTCTTTCAGAACTCTGGGGTGTAGTCCATCTGGTCCAGGTGACTTATCCACCTTCAAGCTTTTCAGCTTCCCCAGCACCTTCTCCTTGGTAATGGCCACTACACTCATCTCTGCCCTCTGACTCTCTTGAATACCTGGCATGTTACTGGCATCTTCCACTGTGAAGAATAACGCAAAGTACCTATTCAGTTCCTCCACCATTTCTCTGTTCCCCATTACTACTCCTCCAGCATCATTTTCCAGTGGTTCAATGTCCACTCTTGTTTCTCTCTTACCATTAAGTGCCTGTGATTTATTACTGACTGTTCTCTATCTTCCTCCAGTATACCTCTACTCTTAACTTTGCAATGAATTGTTACTCCTTTATAAACATACTGCCATTTGTCAATTAGACATATCATAATTATACAATTCCACAATTATATCCCATCCTCATTCTGAATGGTTTCATCATTTGTATATTTGCTTTATGGTTATTTAAGCCCTTACCATTTCTAGTTATTTGCTAGCTGTTTTCCACCAAAGCTATTTTGAAGATAGTTCAGAAAATCAACTTGTAACAGTTGAGCAGTATTATAAAAGACAATAATTTTGCACTTCAGTCCATTTCATTGTTCAAATATAAAAGCTGTTTGTTACAGATTTCATACTCCACTCAGTGAATAGAAAAAAAATAGTGGAGTATGGATAACCACGAAGAGATGTAAAATTCACTTATTTGGTGATATTTAAACTCGGTCATAAACAAAACTGAAATATCTTCCAATTTCTGTTGTTGTATATAAATCAATATATTTAGGAACACATGAATGCACATTACGAATCTGTAGTGAAAATGACTAATTCCAGAACAAAACAAGATAGTTTACTTCACCTCCTGTTTAGCTACTTCAAACAATCACTAATTTTACCAACCACATAATTCCACTGACCTGGAGTCCTGCTTCCTGGAACTTTCATGTACAGCTGGACCGTATTCATTCCAAGAATAGTATGGCCCACGTGGCTCAACAGGTTTCCTGCTGAGACCACACGTACAAAGGCAGGCAATTTTGTTAATTCATGAAGTTGTGATTTCCACCTGAAGCAAGAGCAACAAATGTCTAACAGTGCAACTAAATACATACATCAACAATGGCTTTAAAATGATCTGTGCAGTTAGAAACATACATATTAATTCAGCTATATGCTCGTATCATTTATGCACAAGTTCTTTGCCATCATATCTTTCAACTAAATCGCTCTTCTTGGACGAAGGAATCAGCAACCTTCCAGGGAACCTACTGGTCATTTTTCACGTTGAAGCAAAGAAAGTGAATAATACTAGGCTTCACAATAAAACAGGGTCACCGATTCCCAGGCTAGCCTTCTGTCTTCACTGTTGCTACCTGGTTAAAACTGTGTGTATGACAGTGGATTCTATTTCATTGGTATAGAGAACTGAAACATTCATTATTTCACTTCTTTTGAGAGCACAGGAATAGGCAATGCTACTATTGTCCTGACTGAGATTCAATAATTCAGAGCAGACCACATGTCAACTTGGTATCTTCCTGATTTGCATCATTCAGTTATGATTTCAATGCAATACATTTCCCCACTGAACTATCAAAGAAAGTTTTGCCCTTCACAAAGTCAGGCCATTCCAAAGCACTTTACAGCCTACTGAACACTGCAAAGTCCCACATGGAGAATTGTAATAATGACTGATAATCTTGATTAAATAATGTAAAGCTAGTTGTATGATAAATATTGGGCACAATTTAATGCCCTATCTTAAAGACAGCAACAAAGATAATTGGGGTTCGCTCAAAAAAGTTTTAAAATTGGTCTCCTCCTCAGTGAGAGGCTTTCCAAATTTACTTAACTAAAATTTTCATTGCCTTCAACTCTTAACATTTATCAAATTCACAGAGTTATGGCAATTGCTCTCAAGTACTGGAGCATCAACTCTCAGGGAACACCAAGTACTATCTCAGGGAACACCAAGTACTATAAAGGTGGAACATAGAATTCAAGTTTTGGTCTTAATACTTCAAAGATTAAGTACTTTCCCACAGGAGGAAGAGAAGCATTACACAGCCTCAAGGAGAATGCCAGTTAAAATGATCTTCCAGAAAATTCACATCTGTTTTGTAAGTTATTCAAATATAGTAAAAAGACAAAATTTTTGAGATTAACTTTCATGTGTGAGATTATTAGCTTGTCAACTTTTCGATGCAACCGCCTGCCCAACATGGAACAGATTAACAAAATGCAAGGTTGGTAGGGCTTGCATTAAATCTGTGATTCTTTTTCAATTGATTTCTGGTTGGCAACAAGTATTTAGTCTCTGGTAATTCAAAATCATTTTTCATAATGCCTCGTATCCTTGGGGCAAAGACGACCAGACAACACTAGAAAGCATAGTAATTAAAAAGACAGACTTCAATCAGAAAGAAACCAACAATAATGGACCAATGAAGTTGATGATGATTTGCAAATCAAAACACTGCATCAACCTAGCTAACTTTGTGTCAAATTAAGCAGACAACTTGAAAAAATAATTTGAATTTATGGTAGTGATAATTTAAGAGAAACTCTAATGAGCACCCTTGGACCTTTACCCCTTTAGGGATAAGAGTAAAAAGAACTTCCGAATTACCATTACCATTCTCTGACTGAGGAGAGAGGAGGCATAACCTGAACTGTCTCCAGTAAAAAGAACTTCAGAAACACATTGAAAATGTAATGCAACTTAAGGGAAACTAGCACACACAAGTTTGCACACTGTTTTCAAGAGAATCTGATTCTGACACAAATAGCTGTAATGTGCAGGAACTTATTTTGATGGAAGCACTGGAGGTAGAACATTCTGGTGTATGTCATTTGTTAACTTGGAACATCATTTTAGATAAAGGTGTTGGAGACCCAGTGAAATCAGATTCCATCTCAGTTTGCAGTTTGTCTAACCTATCATTTACCGTGCTTTTTACTTAGTGGAAAGAATCAGTCCAAAATTATTTGCGAACAGGAATATTTACACAAAATAAGTTAGTCAAACAAAAGATGGTGTGATTTGGGGCAGTCAATAGCACTTGGAGATTTGGTCAAAATATCTCATTTCCAATAGTTTTTAACAAGATATAACCAAATTAAAGATATAGTATAGAAAAACACATGTGCCTAATGTACAAATTAGTACAAAAACTTCCCCAAATGCCAGAATAGGACACCTGAAACAAGAAATCCAAAAACTAATCACATACAGAAGAGCCTCAAATGATGTAACATGTGGGCAGTTCAGAAATTGTTTGCCATGAAACTCCACAAAAGGCTTTGCCCCCACTCTTGACATCCATTGAAGCAGTCTAGATTTTTCAGTGCAGAGGGATCTTAGCGGGTCTAAAGATAAGGCATTCCCCATTTAATACAGATGGGGCAATATTTTTTTCTCAGAAGATTATGGTTCTTTGGAACTGTTCCTCAAGTTGCAGCAGAAGCAGAGGCAGATTCTTGATAAGGGAGTAAAAGATTACCGGCTATAGGTATGATTACTAAATTGAGGTTACAATCAGATCAGCAAGCAACCTACTCCTGTTCCTAATTCGTACCTTTCTACATTTCTGCATGTCGCTGGCATTCAGAATTAATAAAATAATAATTAAAAATCAAGAACTAATAATACGACAAAATACTTCAAATAATTAAAAATATTAAACCAAAAGCAAATATTTAAACAGAAGTAACTTGTTCTTTTTGACTATGCATTCTATAATCCCCAGTCAAATGAATGGAGTTGCAGATTCTGCACCACATTTAACCTCGCTCAAGATACGATAGCAGATTTTCCCAGAATAAGGGCTGGGGAATTTCAGTTTCCTGCAGAGTTCAGCAATGGAACATCTATGCAAATTGGTGGCATTGCTCAGAATCGAATTTGGGACTTCAGTATTGGCAAAGATGTTCTTAAACTCACTGGCAGTTACAGTGAGAAATGGGAGCAGTTCCACGTGGAACTGACAGCTAAACCAGGGCTACAATTATTTCCAACTGCATAAAATTTTTACTGCCTGGCACAAGACACTTTTGGTAACATATTTGGAAATTAGTTGCTGTTTTTGCTATTTGTTTATTCAATGTGATGTTATTTACACTTTCCTATACAGAATATCACTCTCATAGGTAGTGCATTCCAGGTACCTGCCACTCTCATATTCCCTCTAAACCTCTTCCCCCGACCCTAAAATCTCTGTCCTGTAGTTTTATCCACCTCTGATATGATTATCAAGCAGTCACCAACTGATCCCCCAGATGGCAGCAATAGCACTTGTGTTACCTGGATTTTCTTGATCTACACACTACATATACATCCCCCTTGTTCTCCCCCACATCTCTCACATTTTCCATGCTTGCTGCCTATTGCCAATAATTTCTATTTTTCTTTCAGTATCTCTATAGTTTGTCCCAAATATTACAAAAATAACCTTAAAATATTAGTTCCTCACCCTTTTGCCTATTGATGTAGGATTTGAGTACCTCACAAACACAGCTGCATTAATACTGGTGGCCCTTTTCTAGTTACATTCTTCTGGTATCATATTTATAAACTTTATTAAGATGGCTAAGCATCAAATGTCACTTTTTATTATTCAAAGCAGGTTTTTAAAGCCACACAAAAAAAGACAAAGACTTACTTTTTCTCATCTGACAAATCAATGTTGGTCCCAAATTTAATGGTTTTAAATGGACCTCTCCTCTTTTTGCTACCACTGTTTTAAAAAAAAGAAAAGTGACCAATGTAAGTGTTATCAAAATGCTTATTTCTTAAACTTTTATGATCAGTGAATGGAAAAACTTACTTATCAGAAGATGTGGATTCACTATCCGATTGGTCTTTATTATGGCTATTCTTTTTCTCATTTTCTTCCTGTGAGTAAAGGAATGTTAATTACAAACTGATATGTGTGCCCCATCTAATAATATCTGAACTGCCAATTTTATCCTCACAATCAGGTAATTCATATTGAAGAATTACAAAAGATTTGTGAAAACATTCCCTAGCAAAAACATTCACTTAGTATATTTAGGATATTTATTCTATATTACATGGCCGAAATTCTTTAATTGGATATTATTCACTGTGCCTAGAATGAGATACAAGTTTCTGAAATCATATATATAGACATTATACTTCTACAAAAGAAACACAACAGCATTTTTAGTAATTAAAACACAGACTAATAAAGGATAGGATCTAATGGAAATGAGGAAAATAGCAAAATGTTTTGCTATGAGCTACATTCAGTCTCTGACGGTGGAAAACTAACCCGCAATGATTCCTGGAATGATGAGGCCTGGTATTGTGCATATTTGGCAATTGTGGTGTGTGATCTGCTACTCTCACAGCGCCAAATCTTCTTCGTTCCAGTGGAGTCCCAGTTTTCATCTGCTGGCTGCAATAATTGTGTCCGCACCTCTACTAAATGTTCGTTGTTTGCTTCTACCAAAGTCTTAGTGGAAAATAGACCTAGGTCTAAAACAAAACTTTTTATCAAAGATTGATTTTGTACACAATAACTATTGCAAGAATTATGAAAACTGAACTTCCCCAAAACACAGAATTCATTATAAAAAACTGCAGCATTTATTTCAGGACAGCAGGGGACACAGTAGCAATAAAGAAGAAATGACAATTGGCCGCATTCCTCCCGGGAAGCAGGGGGATAGGGCAGGAATGCGTGTACTCCTTTGATGTATTTATATAAATTGGGAGGTCAAATCTAACTGGGTCCAAGTTTCCTTGTTTAATTTTAGAACAGTGTTTTAATGAAAGCCTTTGCCGTTGGTTACAAGTGCATAATTTCAAATTATGTCAACTGACAACATAAGTAGCATTTCCGAGGCAGAGCATCGCAGCAACTTCAGAAAACAAATACAATCAAACCTTGTCATATCACAATGAAAAATTCTCTGAAGACTGTTCTCTACATGAGTCATGAGAGAAAAGTTACATTGGACTTATCAAATTTTTGATCCAAATGAGAAAGGTAACGGGGACACAAAATAATTTCAAGGCTTTTGTCTGGTAAACAATCATATAGTTGATATTGAGAATTCACTGCCATATTTAAAAAGTGATTTTTTTTAATAATCCAATGGAATCTTTTGGAAATAGTTATAATGCAGAAGTTGCCTAAATATAAATTATAATAATTAATAGGTTCTACCGCTTTCTGTCTCTCTGCAATTTATACATTGTTTAAGTTTGCCCTTTGAATTGTTTGAATGAAGTTACAGAAAATACTGCTATTTCTTAACTTTGGTCTGCTCCTGATGCAGGTGTTTTAAGCAATGTGTGTGCTGGAATCATTCAAGGTTTTCTCTTCCGAATTGAAAGACTCTTGGTTATGCAGTCTAGGTTTCTTTTGCCCCTTTCCTGGTAATGACCTCATAAGGCCCAAGCTTTTAAAAAAGTCAAAAGAGCAGGACAAATAATTTCATCCCCTGGTCAGACAATTTGTACCATATCTGTCACGGATATCAGGACGATAAATTTTGATAGTTGTTGTGTATGCATATACTAGCAAATACTGGTCAAGCTCAAAGGCAAGACAAAATACAGATTAAAAAAAAGTTCCTCATATATAAAGTATTTCTTGCCTCAACCTGCCAATAAATCTACTAACTTCTTTGCAGCAGCATTTATTTTAATAAGCTCATTGCTGCTACTTTTGGCGGCCATGTGAGATTACTATTAACTTTCCCTGTTGCTTGGGATATGTTTCAAGATACAATAGGATACAATCAGCAAAACTGAAATTCTACTGGAAAATGAGCATTCACTTTTGCTGATGGTATTCTACTTACATAAACAATTTTCTCAGTGTGGGCTGAAACTGTCAACTTCACTGCAAATCACATTGCAAGAGTGTTGACAGGACCAGTGACAACAATGAAGAAATCTCTAACCGAGACAATCCACTTTTATATTGTCAAATTATTTAGTTTCAACAAAACATACTCAGGATCATTTTTGGAAGTATATATACAAATTTGTTATTGACAGAGTAGCAGGAAATGCAAGAAAAGGAGTACTTAAGTAGCAACAATCCTCATGGTTCTCACACTACCTGTAGAAAAGTTTAGCTCAGAAACAAAATCAAACTTAAGGAGTTAGAATTCTGAGGTTAAAAACAACCTGCTGGAGGAATTCAGTGGGTCAGGCAGCATCTGTGGAGGAAAAGTGAAAGCTGACACTTCGGGTTGAGACCCTGCAGCAGGACCTAACATCCTGATACACATCTCAACCCGAAGCATGGACTATCCCTCAACCTCCACAGATGCTGCCTGACCAACTGATTTCCTCCAGCATTTTGATTTTTGCTCCAGATCCCACCATCTGCAGATTCTTGTGTCTCTAGCATTCTGAGCCGATGTATGATATGCACAATTAAAGGAGAGATTCTAAGTTACTTTCTAATAAAAGTTCACTTTTGTTTAGACTTACTGATAAAATTGTTAGTAAGTTGCGTTAAACAAACTTGCACAGAGCAACTAATAACTCAAGAACCAATGTTCAAAGGAGGAACAAGGTTAAAAATGAAGATTATCACTGTATTACATTCAGATTACCAGACCTACCTAGCTTGAGAGCCCCAGCAAGGCCACGGATTACAGTGACAGGGTTGTTGGGATTCGTACAGAACTGATGAAGTGGAGGAAAGAAAGCATCACGCTTGTTCTCTAACTGCACAAAGAAAAGCTTTATATTAGGTGTTAAAAATGAAAATTGAGCTTCACACTATCTAGTTTATGGTTATATGCAAGAAATTAAAATAACTGTTTTTCCAATTGTTTTGTATGCTTTAATAACTGTTGGAAAAGATAACTGTTAATTTAATATTGTATAGAACTAAGTTAACAGTAGTTTTAGGTTACAAATACAAGAGTGTTTTCATGTGCCAATTAGAAGCTAGTGCAGAAATATATATATATTTTACTGGTCAGTTAAACTAGTACCTTATGTTCTACTTACATAAATACTAGGTGTAGGAGGGTTTAGCTTGTCCTTTGGCAGTGGTGGATAGGGTGGTGGTAGTGGTCGAGGAGGTGGACACTTGTCGAGTAAAATGCTACTATTAGATAAACCATTTCTCCCCAGATTTCTGAAAAATAGGTATTATTTGTCACATTCCATTCGTTAACCCCTTTACACCAGGTATACATAACCCAAAGTTAAATTTAGTGCCATAAAGATATCATCCAGAAGGCTTTTGCTTGTGTGATATGACGTTGACCAAACAGAACAAAAATTACAAATTATAAATGGAAACCTTGATCAAGCCCAGTTGCCCAAAATTTGCACAAAAAGCAGATTTAACATTTTTGTTCATATTCACAGTTGATACTTAATTAACATACAAAACTAATGTATACACAATAGATACAATGGTCTCAATAACTTTAAATATTTCATTCATCATAAATAAAATCACATTCCAAAGCTATTCACCTGCAATTTAAAAGATCATTTAACCAGTAATTAATTGTTAAGTGCTTAAGATATTTCCAATATCCAGTATATGGGAGTGACTAAGTGCTACAATGGTCTTTCACCTAGAGAACAAAATTGACTCATCCAAGCTGATTAAAAGACATTCATTCCAAAGTAACAAGAATTTCAGGTAGTATCACTTCCAAGCAGGCAAAGAATGCAGAGATACAGGTCTTACTTGGTACCACTGATATTCACATTTAGAAAAACCATAAGTCTGCCAATAAAAGAAAGTGGGAATGTCATATTCATATACTCTTTTGAAGTGAGAAATGGAAAATTATTGGGACAATTCTGAACTCAAATGTGCAAGTACCCATGTCATACCAACACTGGATATTGATAACAACCATATAGATATGACAATTTATAGTTTGCATTCCCCAACAAAAATGTATTCCAACTCTGAATACAAATTCAAATAGTGAAATTAGTAATTGATTTTAACCATGTTGATTTAGGAAGACCCATCAATAAAGGAATCTCTCAACATGAAAGTCAAACTTTCTGAAATAAAAGTGCATTACATGATTAAAAATCATATTGAAATTAATTATTGCATACACTGCACTACTACCAACATAACAAATGTAATTTAACTTTTCTCCTCCAAAGTAAAAATATTTGTCAAACACAAGTGATAAAACTTACTGAAGGATTCCACAAATTTCATACTTCCTTACAATTTAAGGACTGAACACATTCTAACAAATAATGAAGCTGATAAATTATGGTTTGACAGAAACTATTCATAGAGTTGTACATCTTAGAAACAGGCCCTTCAGCCCACCATATCTATGCCAACCATCACACTTATCAATGCTAATCCCACTTGTCTGCATTAATTCTATATCCCTCTACACCTCGCTCTTTCAAGTACCTGTCCAGGTGCTTCTTAAATGTTGTTACTGTTCCTGCCTCCACCACCTCCTTTAGCAGCTCAATCCAGATACCACCTATTCCGTGTGAAAAATTTACCCCTCAGGTCTCCTTCAAACCTCTTCCCGCTAACCTCAAACTATGCCCTCTTGTTTAGACTCTCCTACCATGAGAAACAGACCCTGGCTACCTACCCAATCTATGCCTCTCATTATTTTAAATTTCTCTATCATGTCACCTCTTCACTCCAGGGAAAAAAGATCCAACCTATCCAATCTCAACTTACAACTCTAGCCCTCCACTCCCGACAACATCCTTGTGAAGACACAAGAGACTGCAGATGCTGAAATCTAGATTTTAAAAAAACTGCTGGAGGAATCCAACTGATGCAGGGTCTTGACCCAAAACATAAACCATCCTTCTACCTCCACAGATGCTGTCTGACCTGCTGAGTTCCTCCAGCAGTTGTTTTTTTGCTCAACTTCCTTGTGTGCACGCTCTCCAACTTAATTGCATCTTTCCTGTAGAGTGGCAACCATAACAGACCAGCCATGTTGCAGCCCCCATAATAAAGCAGCATATCTGCATAAGCTTTTGAAAAAGTTCTGTAACTATAGTTCAGTTTCTACCACTAATAAATTCTCTGGAAACATTTTGCATTTAAAGTAAAAAATTATAGCTGCCCTTGAAAACTAGTACGTTCTTAGAAATCATACAATGCAATGGAAATAAAAATAAGCCGAACCACTGTGGCAAGGTTACAAACAGAGATCCTTTGAATACTTTCCAATGGTCAATTGCAGAGTAAACATAGTGCCCACAAGGCCACTTGACTAGGAAGCAGGACAAAAAACAAACTTTAAGCTTAAAACTATACGCAGACCTCTTCGGCTTGTTCAAACAAACCACTAAGTATTCCCCAGGAAAAAAACTGTTTAAACAAGTTCATATAATCAACATTATAAAATAAATATGAATTAATAAGATTAATTTTCTAAACACAAATTGAAAGGCAAAACAACAATTTTGAAAAGCCTCATGTAAACAGACCAAATGACTCCAATAATGTTGCCCAGAGACCAACTTAAAATGTAATATTTTTTCAAATAAAATAATTTCTTGAAAATACGTAAGTGAATAATACACTAGTTCAAAAACCTTGCAAAAGATATTTCTAAAAGTCAGTGATTACACGATTTCTATTTCATTAATGATGAAGTAGTGATTACCATATTTCAATTAGATTTTGTGTGTTCTACAGTTTCTCAAATTATGTCCTTGCTACAAAAGACAATGTTTTAAAATGTTTGTTAAAACCTCTTGAAAAGACCGCTTAACAAATACATTTAGGTTCGGACTGCAATTAGCCTCCTACATATCATCCATTTTGTGCTTTGAATGAAAACCTGTAACAAATTTAAAAATAAAGAAACATATCATTGTGTAATGTGCATTTAGCTGAAGACAGATCTACCATTACTTCATTAGTGACCGCATCAAACAGTAACAGGTCATGAAGAAATTGAAATTTTCATGATGTTATTACATATAAATATTGAACAATGCAAATTCTTAATCACTTAAACTATTTAAATTATTTGTTTGAGAAATGTATGATTGCATTCAGCTTTATTTGCAGTATTCATTTTGCTAATAGATTCACAGATTCAAAATTATACAGCATGGAAACAGGCCCTTGAGCCTAACTCGTCTATGCTGACTGAGATGTCTAACTAGCCAATCCCATTTGCCTGCATTTGGTCCATATCCCTCAAAAACTTTCCTCCCCATGTACCTGTCCAAATGTTAATTGTACCTCCACCATCTCCTCTGGCAACTCATCCTATATACCCTCCATCCTCTGTGTGAAGAACTTGCCCCTCAGATCTCCTCTAATAGCTTTTAAAATCTTTTCCCTCTCACCTTAAACCTATGCGCTCTAGTTTTAGAGTAGGATTTAAAGTCCTAACTTTTTTTTTTTAAACAGAGCAAAATATTGCCCCTTATCCTTGGGTGTCTCATATAAACCTTGAGATATTTCAAAATTTAGGTGTAAAATTTGCAAACATAGATTTTCATTAAAGGATTCAAAGAGCTTAAAAGAATAACATCTGCAGGAAAAGCCTCAAAATTACTGTTGCAATAGCACTTACAAAAATTTAGATAAGGATTTGCATTTTTTTTTAAAAGACAAGCTTGCCATTTAAATAGATGTTATCTATGAAGCAATAGAGATAACGTTTTAGATCAAAAAACTTCCTACATATTTGTTGAAAAATGTTTATCCTTCAACACTGATTAAAGTCAAAGTTTTATTCTTCCATAGACCTTTGATGTAATAAATACTCGACAATGTATTCCGATTGTTGTTATTAGATGGCCTTTAGATACAGACCAACAAGGAGGCAATTTTTCTACTATTTTATAAAATTTTAAGACTTTTAAAATCCCAAGTAAACAAACCTGAAAATATAAATATTTCAAAAAAGCTCAAGATAGATACACTGTTCTTTTCACCAAATGTAATAACTTGACCTCAGCAAGAAATCATAACTTTGACGACATGGTTGCATATACTTCTGTTCTATGAGAATTTTAGTGCATAAGAAATCACGACAATCCATACCTAGATTCCCCAAATTGCTCACAATCCCATATTTCCCCAATTTCTAGCCCTCACACACTTTCTCTGCACTATTGGTGATGATTTGGGAAACAAGAAATTATGTAAATCAGCTATAGGTTTAATCAGCTATACTAAAAGATCATTAATTTAAAAAGGGGTGACTTGTTCGCCTAGTTAACCCGCGTTACTGCTAATATATTCAGCTCCTCTCCCAATCATTGCAGCTGTTATCCTTCTCATCATCCTCTTCCTCACAAAAATCCCTTTTAAGAGTCTGAACTTGTAGTAAGAGCATCATTATTGTAAATAAATTCAGGAAAAGGCAGATGATTTCATTTAAGCATTTCCAGTTGCGTGTATTATAAAATAAAGCATCTTTCTGACCAATTGGATTCCTTCTTCTTTGATATCTGTAGATTCATCAGTAGAACAGTAACATCCAGTATTTCCTTTCAGAATTTTGGAATAAAACAGAACTTCTAAATAAAGCAAAATTACCTGCATGCCTTTAACACTTCTGATGAACTGGGGTATATAGACACAGAGGTTGAAGATGCAAGTTGAGGACTAGGTTTGTAAGCAGTTAATGGCGGGTCCATTTTACAGGGGCTTTGAGAGTCCTCCCCAACACCTCTTCCATTGACAGTATGTCCCAGTCCACTTTGAGGGCTGTTAAGGCTGGTAACACTATGAGCAGTAGTTTGTTCAGTGGATTTAGGAGACGGTGTTGCAGTAGAAACAGCTGAAGATGGCGAAGAGGCTATTGAATTTTCAGTCTTTGTGTGAACAGCTGGATGGATGTTGTTAATTTTATCACAAGACATGGAACCCCCATTATTATTGGGTTTCCCCATCAACAAGGCCGAGAGCTGAGGATTGTCTGAACTAAGTACACCTGGTGACTTGGACTCTCCATGACTTGAAACAGCATTTGCTATCGCTTGATGGACATGATTAGGAAGTCCTTCTACGCTGGCAGTGCTGTTAAGTGTCCCTCCAGAATGCCTATTTGTTTCAGGGACTATTGATGCATTTCCTGAAGGCTTGCTCTCTTTGGTTAAGGTAATGCCTTGTTGTCCACCTGAGGTAGCAGTATAAGAGGAGAGGTGATTGAGAGCAGCCCCCTGTGTCGTTAGTGAATTGCTAGGCATGGCAGGATGTCCAACCTGATTCTGAATACCAGTGCCAGCTGCCTGGAAATGCTGGGAATGCCCAGTGGAAGAGAGAGGTCGTTCACCATTAGGACCTGCCAAATGTGAACTCTGACCTTTGTTCAGCCCCTGAAAAAGAAACAGAAGACATTTGGGATGTAACACAAATCTCCATTTTTTGGTGCTCTTAATGGATGCACTGTAATTCAATAAGGTTTCATTTATACACTTCATTGGGGCTCATTTGGTACCATAGGAAAGGAACAATGCACATTGAGGTATTTAAACAAAATTATAAATAAATGAGCATTGAACTGCGAGATGGCAACATTTTCACAATATTCAAAAGAGGTGGGAAGTGTGGCTGTAGTTCTCAGGAGCGGATTTATTCTTTCAGTGAGGACGATGTTAGTAGTGCTGATGCAGAGATGGTGCAAAAGGAGGGAAAAACAATTTCAAGGAGCATTTAGGCCCATTAAGGAAGTTTGATAACTAGAAGAGACAAAATGGGGAAAAACTACATTTTTACAGAAAGAATAAAATGTTTACTGTACACATGCCTGGAGAAAAATAGTATTCCTTTTATTTGCCGATTCATTGAATGAATTGATGAACTATTTCAAGGGAAACTTAAGAGTCAATCACATTGGTGGGCCTGGAGTTACATATAGGCAAATTTCCTCCCTAATGGAGCAGATGGGGTTAAGAATAATTCAAGTTTTGTGAGCACTGTTACTACTGACTAGTATTTCTTTTAAGTTCTAGATTCTTAAATGGATTTAAATTCCACAATTGTTCAAGGGTGAACTGGAAGGGCCAGTATCCCTTTGCAGACCAATCAGTAGCTATGGGACACAGATTTAAGATAATTGATTAAAAGATTAGAAGGGAGAAGAGGATTTTTAACATTAGAGTGAAGATGCTTTGGTGCCTCCTAACTGAAATAATGCAAACGGAAACCTTCATTTAGCTTAAGTATAGAAATGTATCCAGTAATAAAGTACTGCTTTAAGTACAAAACAAACTGCTAGAGAAACTCAGCAGGTCAAGCAGCATCTGCGGAGGCAAAGGGATGATCGACGTTGCAGGGCCATGATGCGGGGTCCTGACCAGAAACATCCACAATTCCTTTGCCTCCACAGATACTGCTTGACTAGCTGAGTTCCTCCAGCAGCTTGTTTTGTACTCCAGATTCTAGCATCTGCAGTCTCTTGTGTCTACTACTTTAAGTAGGTGGATATCTTTTTATATTTGGGCAGGAGAAACGGAGATAAAGCAGCAACTTTTATTTGCATTCCTATAATACTTCTAATGCAGAAAACACTGCAAAGTTCTTGACATATATACCAGAAAAATTCTGACTGAACGACACAAGATGTTATCAGTACAAATGACTGAATGCTTGATCAAAGTGTTTTCTCTTAAGGAGTGACTGAAAGAGTAGACAGGCAGAGAGCTTCAGGAGAAATTCCACACAGACACAGTACCAGAGATTAGGATTGAACCCAGGTCACTGGAGCTGTGAGGCAGCAACTCGATCTACTGCACCACTATGCTGTCTTATTTACATAGGATTTGCAATTTAAAAAAGGCAGAACCTCTCACAGCACGGACTATAAAATATTCATCAGGCTTCTCAAAGGAACCCCTACTTTTAGCTACAGTGGAAAAGGGCAGAATCTTTCCCTGCTCCCACCCTGTATTTGCTGATAAGATAACAGACAAGGTACTTATATGAGGAGAAACCTGTAGATGCCATTAACATGGATTTTTTTTCTAATTCTAGTCACCTAGAGGAGGTGCAGAAAGAGTTACTACAATGGTTTGAGGGATTTCACTGATATGGCTAAACTAGGAAAACTGGGGTCATTTTCCTCTGAGCAAAGGAGGTCGAAAGGTGATTTAATAAAGATGTAGAAGATCATGATTGCTTTACATAGAGTGAATAGAGAAAAGCTGTTCCCATTAGTAGAGAGTTCCAGAACCAAGAGACATGCATGTAAAATTTTGCACATAATATACAAGGCAAATGTAAAGAATTTTGCTTTTTCCAAATGCAGAATGCAGTCATGATCTTAAATTTACTACCTGTAGGGGCAGTGGATATGCAACCAGCTGTGCCTTCAAAATAAAGGTGGAAAGGCACTTCTGGAAGGATAATTTAGAAGGTTGTGGCAAAAGAGCAGGAGAATGTGATTTACAACAAACAAAAAACATAAGAAGCACAGATGCTGGAAATCTGCAATATAAATAGAAAATTCCAGAAATACTCAGTAAGTCAGGCAGCATCTGTGGAAAGAGAAACAAGAGTTAAAGTTTCAGGTCTGACACCCTTCATCAAAATTGTTGAAGGGTCTCGGATCTGAAATGTTAACCCCACATTTACAAGTGTGATTTACAGGATTTGTCTACTGGGAGACATAATGGACTTCACAGACTGGATGGCCTCCTCCTGTGCTGTAACTATTCCAAGATTCTATGACCTGATCAAACAAATGAAAGGCAGACAGTACTTCAATAATGTCACTTCAGACAATAACAAACAAAATGTGCAACTTTACATCAATCTAAACCACAACCAGTGGGCTGAACAGGTCAGAGTGGCATGCAAAAGTTTGGGCACCCCTGGTTAAAATTTCTGTTACTGTGAATAGCTAAGTGAGTAAAAGATGACCTGATTTCCAGAAGGCATAAAGTTAAAGATGACACATTTCTTTAATATTTTAAGCAAGATTACTTTTTACTTCCATCTTTTACAGTTTCAAAATAACAAAAAAGGAAAAGGGACTGAAGTAAAAGTTTGGGCACCCTGCATGGTCAGTACTCAGTGACACCCCCTTTGGCAAGTTTCACAGCTTGTAAACGCTTTCTGTAGCCAGCTAAGAGTCTTTCAATTCTTGTTTGAGGGATTTTTGCCCATTCTCCCTTGCAAAAGGCTTCTAGTTCTGTGAGATTCTTGGGCCGTCTTGCATGCACTGCTCTTTTGAGGTCTATCCACAGATTTTTGATGATGTTTAGGTCGGGGGACTGCGGGGGCCATGGCAAAACCTTCAGCTTGTGCCTCTTGAGGTAGTCCATTGTGGATTTTGAGGTGTGTTTAGGATCGTTATCCTGTTGTAGAAGCCATCCTCTTTTCATCTTCAGCTTTTTATTTTTACAGACAGTGTGATGTTTGCTTCCAGAATTTGCTGGTATTTAATTGAATTCATTCTTCCCTCTGCCAGTGAAGTGTTCTCCTTGCCACTGGCTGCAACACAATCCCAAAGCATGATCAGTCCACCCCTGTGCTTAACAGTTGGAGAGGTGTTCTTTTCATGAAATTCTGCACCCTTTTTTTTCCAAATATACCTTTGCTCATTGCGGCCAAAAAGTTCTATTTTAACTTCATCAGTCCATAGGACTTGTTTCCAAATGTTACGGACTCAGTGAATGTCCCTTTAAGATTGTGTGTGTGTGTGTGTGTGTGCGCGTGTGTGTGTGGGGCGTGCTTACGTCAATAGAAGATAAAGGACGTAATGACATTGTTGAAGAAGCAGAAGAAGAAGAGGAAGGAAAGAGAGAGAGAGAAGGGGGGGGAGAGAGAGAGAGAGAGAGAGAGAGAGAGAGAAGGGAGAGAGACACCAGCCTGCTAGTTTTCTCTATCAATGGATGAGAAACAATAACTGTGTCTACCACTGAAATCCATGTATGGAAGTTGGAAGTAATCCGGTGGAGTTCACTTTGTTGCTGACCTGTAGAAGGAAACAGGTATTTGTGTGTGGACAACCACGGTTCGGATGCTTTTCGGGGTGAGGAAGTCACTATCGAGTGAACACTGGAGTGTCGTTTGGGTTCCATCGTGGAACATTTGGATTTCATATTTACTCTCTCTATGTTTCTCTACGTCTACGTCTTATCTTAAGACAACGGTGGTTGTTGAAGAAGCCCTTGCTCATGTTTCACCTTATGGCTTGCGGAACTGAACTTTAAGAATCATTCCTGAACTGGGAGTTTTGGACTTTGCCACACACACACACACACACACACACGAAGAGTTTAGTTTTGGGGTTAACGTTCAAGGTTTAACATTTTTGAATTCTAACATACTAACATTTTTACTTTTATTTTACGTATTATCATAAGTAGTGATTAATAAAATAGTTTTTAACACTGAATCATGCTCAGTGTGTTTCTTTTGTTGCTGGTTCGTGACACAAAATACATCAGGCTTGTTTAGATGTTCCTTTGCAAAATTCTGATGCTGAATTTTGTGGTGTGGACGCAGGAAAGGATTCCTTCTGATGACTCTTCCACGAAGGTCATATTTGTGCGGGTGTCGCTGCATAGTTGAACAGTGCACTACCACTCCAGGTCTGCTAAATCTTCCTGAAGGTCTTTTGCAGTCAGTTTGATTTGCCTTTCTAGCAATCCTATGAGCAGTTCTCTCGGAAAGTTTTCTTGGTCTTCCAGACCTCAACTCGACCTCCACCGTTCCTGTTAACTGCCATTTCTTGATTACATTATGAACAGAAGAAATGGCTACCTGAAAACGCTTTATCTTCTTTTAGCCTTCTCCTGCTTTGTGGGCATCATTTATTTTAATTTTCAGAGTGCGAGGCAGCTGCCTAGAGGAGCCCATGGCTGCTGATTGTTGGGACAAGGTTTGAGGAGTCAGGGTATTTATAAAGCTTTGAAATTTACATCACCTGGCCTTTCCTAACGACGACTGTGAACAAGCCATAGCCCTAACAAGCTAATGAAGGTCTGAGACCTTAGTAAAAGTTATCTGAGAGCTCAAATCTCTTGGGGTGCCCAAACTTTTGCATGGTGCTCCTTTCCTTTTTTCACTCTAAAATTGTTCAAAACAAAAATAATACACTAATCTTGCTTAAAATGTTGAAAGAATGTTTCATCTTTAACTTTATGACTTTTGGAGATCAGTTCATCTTCTACTCACTTAACTATCCACAGTAACAGAAATTTTGACCGGGGTGCCCAAACTTTTGCATGCCACTGTATGTCAAATTAACAAAGAAAACCAGAAAAGAAAGCCATTAACAGCAAGATATCTTAAGCAATTATTTACCTGAGTGGAGTTAACAAGTTGGTTTTTCCACGGCTCCTCTGTGCTGCTGGTCAGGTTTGTGCGGTTTTGAGGTAGAGTTAGTGCGTTTTGCTGTAGGTAAGGCACATTTCCATTGCTTCCACTTCCTGTTACATGATTATTGCCTATAGAAATAGTGTCTGTATTACCCAGCATTCTCGTAGTGCTGCATGTTACTGGGCCTCTGGATGGTTCAGCAGGAAATGGTCCATTAGCCATTGGTTGTCCAGGAAGGGCAGGACGGATTCCAGACTGAACAATGCGATCAGGCACTCTGGTTAGAGTGACATGAGGCTGCTGACCAGAAAGAGAGTTTGTAGGCAGTGATGATCCAAGCGTTGGCCCATTAGGGATTCCCGCAGGCCGTACCTGTGCAACTGTCGCCTGTCTCATCTGAACAAAACAATTTTTCCCAAAGTAAGTAATTTCAACATTAGACTTGAAGTTCACATGTAAAATAAAATGCATTGTTCTAAAGTTATTTTATCAAGCTATGAAATTAATATTTTTACAATATTGAAAGCTACCCTAATTGGAAAATCTCAATATGTAACCAAGTTGCTTAAATTCAGTTGAATGCCTTAATTCTGCAGATATCAAAGACAGAATTGGAAGGAAGCATCAATTATTTGTGTTTTTAATTCCACAATAATAATTAAAATGCAACTTCTTGCTGCTGATTAACCTAAAATAGTGAATAATTAAGCAAAAGTTAGGTACCTGGAACTACTCATCTATCAGGAAAATTCAGTTTTTGTATGGCTAACTCATCGCACACTCTCAAGGACCAACCAAGTTTAGTCACAAAGCAGCAAAAATTATGCCACTTTGTGCAAAATGAGGAAATGGAAAGAATTACTATTAATTCATAGCAATTCTGCAGCTGAAAAATACAAGCTTAAGAGTCTCAGAGTAAAAGCAATGAAAGAAAATGGTACTTTATTTTTATGACCCATTTTCATTAATACTCCTCACCTTTTCAGTTGTGAAAAACTATGCCCCATAATTCAAAACCAAGCAAATCAGCAATCTAGTGCCAGAAATCTAATCTAGTTTGAGCAGCAGAATCAAGCGAAGTAAGAATTTCAAGTTTACAAAGGTAAATCTCCTGTGTGTTAAAATAGGTACTAAACATAAACACAAGTAGAAATAACGAGAAAGAAAAAGACAGTGATTTAAAGTTAATTTCATTTAAATCAGCAATTCAGTTTGTAACAGAAGGTTAATAATATAAACCTAATTTTGGAAATAGCTTCCTGACTATATCTTCAGCTTTACTTCATAGCTTGAGAGCATTAAAATGTCAGTCCTGTGATTATTACATAAAGGCAATATGTAGTCTTACCTGCTGCTGGTGCTGTCGCATTGAGGCAAGCTGCCCCTCAAGCTGTTCCAGCATTTGAAGTTGAAGCTGATTCAGGTTCTTCCTGTTTGCACGCAACTGCTCCAAAAACTGGAAAAGTTCAATTGGTTTAAATTATTTAATGTACCAAAAGACAGCTAAAACTTTACTCTCAGTTATTACTAAAGGACTGGTGAATCATTGACAGTTCACTGAACACTACAATATAAACAGCATTAAATTTGCAGTAATTTGTTAGAAATTTAAAGCAAGGGTAATCACATTCAAGATACATGACTAGTTATAGTTTTTTGTCTCATTCATGCATGTGTATTCAAATTATATGAATAAATGCTATTGAACAATTACTCATTTTTGTATTTCCATAATTTGGTCAGATGCATGAGTTGTAACAATTTCTCCTACTCAAGTGCATCTACAAATCTTCATTCAGACTCCACAAAACGTGTATATAATATATAAAAAGAAATTTAGTTTTTTTCTTTTGATGCTTGGATGCTAAACCAAGATGTACAGGAAGCACAAAATATCATCTAAATCACAACTGAAGGCGAGCAACATTTGCTCCAATATTTTCTACTTGAGAATCTGGTTATAATGTGTACACACTTTCAAATCCATTAAACAGATTTGTTCCTTTTTCCAGCACATTTTTTTCTCCAGAGGAACGGTTTGTTAAATGTTTATCCCTAACACATCTGGTCACAGAAGCCAGAAGAGTGCACCAATCAGAATCCCACTCCTCAACAAAGTGCCTCCAATCAGACACCATTCTTATCATGAACATCCCTTCCCACCATGTCCATGAACTTGCATTTAACTTTACTTCCAAATCTTTATGTTGCATTCTTCATGTTTTAAAGGAGATATAAAAGATCAAAGAGGGAGCAGAGACTACATTTTGGCAGAAAGAGCCATACTGTGTAGGAGGAAAATGGGAAATAGAGTCATCGGAATGTAGAAAGAGGGCTGAGGTGAGGAAAAAGAGAGGCCAAGGGCAATAAAGAGATTAGAAAACAAATAACAGCTGCATTTTCAGTTTTCAGTCTGCAATCATTCTCACGTTATGTGATTATTTGATCTGAATTATTTACTATTATATTAATGACCTGAAGGAGGGAGCAGAATGCAAGGTATCCAAGTTTGCTAATGACATGAAAATAGGTGGAAGGGCATGTTGCAATGAGGATGTTGTGATTCTGCCAGGGATATTGATAGATTGAGTGATCAGGCGAAACTTGGCAAGAGAGTTTAATGTGGGAGAATGTGGGGTTATACCTTTGGGTAAGAGAAATTAAAAAGCAGAATACCCAAATGGAAAAAAGAGACTGTAAATGAGTGCAGCACCGACAGATCTAGGTGCTTGTGCATGAATCATGAAAGGTTAGCAAGTAGGTAAAGCAAGTAGCCAAGAAGGAAAATGGCATTGTGCCCTTTATTGCCATGGGGTTAGTTTAGAAATAGGGAAATACAGTTATAATTGTACAGGGTATTTTAAAGCTACGCTTGGAATATTACATAAGTTTTGGTCCCCTTACAAAAGGAAAGACATATGGGGGCTCATCCACTGAGTACGAGTAGATCTCAAAATAAGAAAGGTGCAATCACTCTGATGGGACTATACTTTTAGAAAACAGTGATCACAACTCCCTAAGTTTAAGATAGCTATGAATCAAGATAATAGACCTTGTGGGAAAATAGTAAAATGGGGAGAGTAAATTTCAGGAGTATTAGACAGGATCTAATGAGAGTTAACTGGTAACAGCTGTTTTTGGGGCAAGTCCACATATGACTTGTGGAGGTTGTTTTAAGACCCAACTGAACACAGTACAGGACTGGTACATTCCAGTAAGAGGGAAGGATAAATTTGGCATGGTAAGGGAACCTTGGGTGATGAACAAGGTTGTGAATTTAGTCAAGAAGAAAAGGCAAGCATATGTGAGGTTTTAGAAGCTAAACTCAAACTTAACCAGAAAAAAAACTCAAGAAGGGAATTAATAAGAGTCAGGAGGAGCCAAGTCATTGGCAAGTAGGATCAAAGAGAATCCCAAGCACTCTATACATACATCAAGAACAAGAGGATAACTAGGGAGAGAGTAGGACCATCTCAACGATAAAGGAGGGAATGTGTGCTTGGAGGTGGAGAAATGTGAGCAAGGTCCTAAATGAGTACTTTGCATCGGTGTTCACCAAGGAGAAGGACATGGAGTATGACAATATGCTAGGGCATTTTGAGATAAAGAAAGAGGTGGTGTTGGGTCTCTTGAAGAACATTAAGGTGGATAAGTCCCCAGGGCCTGAAGCAATATACCCCATGTTATTGAGATAGGCAAGAGATGAAATTGCTGAGGCCTCAACCAAGGTCTTTGCGTCCTCTCTAGCTGCTGATGAGGTCCAGATGACTGGCAAGTAGCTAAAAATAAACTTTATTTATACAGCATGGTAACAGGTCCTTCTGGCCCAACAAGTTCCACGCCGCCCATTTAATCTACCTGTACGTCTTTAGAACGTGGGAGGAAACCGGAGCACCCAGAGGAAACCCAAGAAGACATGGGGAGAACGCACAAACTCCTTACAGACAGCGACAGAATCAAACCCCGATCACTAGCGCTGTAATAGCATTGCGCTAACTGCTACGCTATTGTGCCGCCCTTAACGTTAATGTTAGCTAATGTTATTCCTTTGTTCAAGAAGGGAAATAGGGATAATCCTGGAAATTATAGACCTGTGAGTCTCACGTCAGTAGTAGGGAAGCTATTGAGAGAATTCTGAGGGATAGGATTTATGAGCATTGGAAAAGCAAGGCCTACTTTGGGACAGTCAGCATGGCTTTGTGTAGGACAAGTCACATCTTACTAACTTGACTGAGCTTGAAGGTCAAGGATGTCGTCTGCATGGATTTAATAAGGCATTCAACAAGGTCCCTCACGGTAGGCTCATCCAGAAGATTGAGAAAAATGGGATCCACAGTGACTTAGTGGTTTGGATTCAGAATTGGCTTGCCCATAGAAGACAGAGGATATCAGTTTGATGGGTCTTATTCTGGCTGGAGGTCCGTTACAAGTGGTGTTCCGCAGGGACCTGCAGTGGGACCCCTGCTCTTTGTGATGTATTTAAATGACTTGGATAAAAACGTGGTTGGTGGGTAGTAAGTTGCAGATGACACAAAGATTGGTGGCGTTGTGGATAGTGTAGAAAGTTACCAAAGGATACAGAATTATATACATCAGCTGCAGACAGAGGCAGAGAAATGGTAGATGGAGTTTAGAGTGATGGAGCAATACAGCATGGATACAGTCCCTTCAGCCCAACCAGTCCATGTCAACAACTGTGCCCACCCAGCTAGTTCCAATTTCCTGCGTTCGGCCCAAATACCTTTAAGCCCCGCTTGTCCACGTACCTATCCAAGTGCTTCTTAAATGATACTATGGTACCTGCATCAACCACTTCCTCTGGCAGCTCTTTCCATATACTCACCACCCTCTGTATGAAAAAGTTGCCCCTCAGGTCCCTTTTAATCTTTCCCCTCTCACCCTAAACCTATGCCCCCAAGTTTTGGACTCCTGGAGTATAGATTGTTAACATTCACTTTATCTATGCCTCTCATAATTTTAAACATTTTTACAAGGTCACCCCTCATTCTGGTTTGGTATTGGTATTGGTTTATTATTGTCACTTGTACCAAGTACAGTGAAAAACTTGTCTTGCAAACCGATCGTACAGGTCAATTCATTACACAGTGCAGTTACACTGAGTTAGTACAGAGTGCATAGATGTAGTACAGGTAAAAACAATTACAGTACAGAGTAAAGTATCACAGAAAGACCTAGTCTGGCCAACCTTTCCCTGTAACTTAGGCCCTCCCTGTAACTTAGGGCCCTCCAGTCCTGGCAACATCCTCGTAAATCTTTTCCGCATTCTTTCCAGTTTAACCACATCTTTCCAATAGCAGGGTGGCTAAAACTGTACATAGTACTGCCAAGTGCGGCTTCACCAACAACTTATACAACTGCAGTGTAATGTCCCAACTTCTATATTCCATGCCCTGACTGAAGGCCAGCATGCTAAACGCTTTTTCACCACCCTGTCTACCTGTCACGCTGCTTTCAACAAACTATGCACTTGTACTCCTAGTTCCCTCTATTCCATTACACTCCTAGTGCCCTAAACATGCATATTGCAAGTCCTACAATGGTTTTGACTTTCCAAAACGCATCACCTCACACTTATCTCTCTTGAAATCTACAAGATACACTACCCTCTGCAAGAAAGAAATTACTACATTACCTTGTTTTTAAATGAACAGTCCCTTATTTTGAAACCAGTCCCATCATTTGAGACTCCCCATTGTCTGAACACCTACCCTGCCGTGCCCCCTTGGGATCTTATATATTTCATTAAGATTGCCCTCGTTCTTCTAAATGCCAAAGAAAAGAGATGTAATTTCTTTAGCTACTCATGATTGATAACCCTCTCATTTCAGGAATTAGTCTAGCGAATCTCTTTTGCACTTTTCCAATGTATTACATAGGATTAGTGCAGCACAGGAACAGGCCCTTCAGCCCACAATGTTGTGCCGAATTAATTAAGATGATGACACCTAATCTCTTCTGCCTGCATGTCGTCCATATCCCTCCATTTTCTGCATATTCATGTACCTTTCTAAAAGCCTCTTAAATGCCTCTGTCATATCTGCTGCTACCGCCACCCCTGGTAAGGCATTCCAGGCACCCAACTGTTTGAAAGAAAACTTGCCCCACACGTCCTTTGAACTTGCCCCTTCTCAGCTTAATGTGTGCCCTCTTGTTTTAGACATTTTGATCCTGGGAAAAAGATAACCAGCTGTCTACCTATTGCCTCTCATAATTAAATAAACTATCAGGTCTCCCCTCAGCCTCTGCCACTCCAGAGAAAACAACCTAAGTTATCCAACCTCTCCTTATGCCCTCTAATCCAAGCAGAATCCTGGCAAACCGCTTCTGCACTCTCTCCGCAGCCTCCACATCCTTCCGATAATGGGGTGACCAGGATTGAATGCAATACTCCAGATGCAGTCTGACCAGAGTTTGTAAAGCTGCAACATAACTTCCCCACTCTTGAGCTCACTGCCTCTACAAATAAAGGCAAGCGCCATATGCTGCATTTACACACTTATCATACTTGTGCAGCCACCTTCAGGCACCTATGGTCTTGGGACCCCAAGATCCTTCTGTACCATCAAACACTGTTAAGGGTCCTGCCATTAACTGTGTACTTTCCCTTTACGTTTGATACCCAAGTGCAACTACTCATGCTTGCCCAGATTTATTTTCTCAGAATGGAGGTCAGTGACTATTGGTGTGCTGCAAGGGGTCGGTGTTGGGACCCTTGTTGTTTGGTATTTATATAAATGATTTGGATGCGAATGCACAAGGCTTGATCATTAAGTTTGCGGATGACACAAAATTATGAGGTGTTGTTGTTAGTGAAGAAGGTTATCATTGACTACAGGGGGAATCCCGATCAGTTAGGGAAGTGAGCCAAGAGTAGCAATGGATTTCAATACAGATAAGTGTGAAGTCATGCATTTTGGAAAGTCAAACCATTGTAGGACTTGTAATATGCATGGTAGGGCACTAGGGAGTGTAATGGAACAGAGGGAACTAGGAGTACAAGTGCATAGTTTGTTGAAAAGCAGCGTCACAGGTAGACAGGGTGGTGAAAAAAGCGTTTAGCTTGTTGGCCTTCAATCAACATGTTAAACACTTTTGGTCATGTTTTCCTTCTGAAAAAGAGTTCTTAAAAGCATTAAGAGAAAACAGACCAATTAAAGAATAATATTGGATCAGATCACTGAATGCAATGCAATGTGTTCACAAAACTCATGCCTTGTGAAGATCACTCACAGTCCTTTCAACATATGCAATGCCCACTATTCTAAAGCAGCATCAAGTATAACAAACTAGTCCTATACAATTAGGATGAATCACTTACCTGTAGTTTTTGAGGGGTCAGGTACCATGATGGAACTTGTTGCTGTACTGGATGATGTGGTGCTGTGTGACCACCTGACCAGACATCTGGAGCATTTAGCTGGAAATAGAAAAAATAATGAACAAAAATAACAGTCAACTGAACCATTTCCGATTTCTAATTTCCGATTTAATTGCTGTTGCATTTCTGTGCATTCTCTCCAAAGAGCATCTATATAAAGGAAAGTGCACCGTGGATGAGGAAATAAAAAGATGCACCAAAAGAGCAAAATTATAATTATACACTGCAATCAGAATGTTTTTCTGTAACCTATAAAACTTTGAAGTCCATGTTACATACATTGTCACATACAATTCTGTAAAGACCTGCCAAGAAATATGCAGTTTATAACATGCATGGAAAAACTCTACTTCCAATCACTTACAAGTCAAATTCAAATTCTCCAATGTCTAACCTCACCCTACTTTGTACATATTTCTGCATCTCCTGACGTTCACTATCATGCCTCACTTTTGATGCCACTGCACCCAGTTGAACCCTTACATATTCTCCAGCCTGGTAGATCCCCTAGGCACAGCTCCTATTTTCATTCACCCAATGATGCACTTTCATAAATTCAGTGCAAACTTGATCTAGTCATTCATTACTAGATCTGGCTTGACCACATCATGTGCAAAGACCATGTTCTCCTCTGCTCTTATTCCTGATTGCAAAGATAAGCCTGGCTTCTTCCTTCAATATAACCATTTGTTAAAATCTTCTCCACCAATTACAAGCTCATGGACTTCTATGTCACTGGTTCAGCATCACTGTCTCTGCCCCATCCATTCTCCTCTTAGCCTTCCAAGTCCAATTTTCAGGGATTCACTTGCCATCGCCTTCATCCCACATCTTTTTGTGAATCTTACTCCCACTTTCCCTAATGCTTCCTCTGAACTCATATCAGATCCATCTTCTGCTTTCTTGTTCCTACTTCCATTAAACTGCTGACAATCCAGCTTCTCATCAGCTGATGCTTCTCCTTCAAATTTAGTGTCAATACTCTGAATGCTCCTTGCAACCATTCATCCCTTGGGCAACCTACTATTTTCTTCCCAACAACCACGTTCCCAAATGCATTCTTATGTTCCTTCAATTCCATTCTTGCCACAGTCCTAACCAAAGTTACAAACAACATTCAATGTGTCTCTTGTGCACTCTTGCACCCTCATCCTTAACTTCCCTGCAGCTTTTGACAGGGTTGACCACATCCTCCCTCTTCCAGTGCCTCATCTCGTCTCAGTGGATTCATAGTCTCCTTGGTACATCTCTTGTCTTACCATCAGCAACAAGGAAGTCTCCTGCAACAGCTTCTTGTAACATCCTTTCACCATTAGCTCAAATTACTACTTATGCACTGCCTCTCATCAGCATCACCCAAAGACACAAGCACAGGTTCCATACCATAGCCTGTTCAATGACAGGAAGACCAAAACCTTTAGCTTCAGTGTGCACTACAAATGCTGGTACATCTGCCAACAGTTCAATCCTTGGAGATCATCTCAGCTTGAACCAGGCAACTCCCAACTTCAGAGTCCTGTTTGACTCCAATCAGAGCTGTCGACAGAGTTTTCTGCACGCCAAGATGATTTACTTCCACCTCAAAATATTGCCAGTCTCAGCCAAATAAAACACTCTTCAATGCTTTTGTTGAGGCCATTCTCATTGTAATACTCACCTGACAGGACTCCAATTTTCTACCTCGAGAAATTCAAGCACATCCAAAATCTGCTGTCTAATAAACTAACTACAACTTGTCTTGAAAATTCACCATTCTATGGTTACATACCTTCTTTGGGAAACACCTTGGATTATAAAAATTACCATTTTTTCATTCCATAACTCCATCCCCACCCTATCTTTAGATTCTCCTGACAGTCCACAACCCTGTGTTCTTCCAACTCAACCCTCTCACACACCACCCCTTTGACCAAGCCTTTGGTTAACTGCCAGCTCCTCCACCAGCTCATGGTAAATTTCTAGCAGTTTATGCTTCTGTGAAATGCCTTGGGAGGCTTTACAATGTCAAAAAATGCAATATAAAGAGTTATTTACTCATACATTCATATACAATATACCAACAGATCATAAAGCTCCTGCATTCTAATTTATTTGATTTAATTGGAGAGTGCAAATGTTGCACAAGGCAAAAAGAAAGAACTTTTGACTAAATAAATTTATGTTCCACGGTGTTCCACTATAGCATACCGAACAATTAAAGCTATATGTTACTAAAAACAAAGAAGAAATCTCATTGAACAGAATATATTACAAAAGGAATGCATTTCATGGGACCTTTTAAAACTCTAAGCAGTGTCCAAGTAGCAGCTTCATTTTCTCTTCTGTTCCTTTTCCATTTTAATCCCGAAGTTATCGAACAGTTCTGTAAGGATTAAGAAAGAACCAAACCAACTGAATTACTACCTTAGTAGGACTGGACATCCTTTTCCTTTTAGCAGGACTGTTAAGGTCATCCACTTGGTTAGAAGGAACCATGTGTAGCGGTAAGGTCTGTTGTGGCTGCTGACTGAGGCCGACTAATGGTTCATTGCTGTGGTGATGAGGTTTACAAGCCTATACACAAAAAAAAAAGCATTGAAAATAAAATATGTAGAAATAACTGTCTCCTTTCAATACCCCATTTTCTTTCTGCTTTTGATACCCCACTGATTTCTTCAAATGCAGTTGCAATTTCAGAGTAAATATTTGAATAATTTGATTCCCCATTTTTATTTTGACAGAGTTGAGTACCAAGGAAAAAAGATTGAGCATTTCAGGGCAATAGCTGTTATAACTTTCTCTAAAGACAGCTTTATGTACAAATAGTGCAAAGTATTACATGCGATAGGATGGTTCAACAGTTACTTCCCAATTGCTTGAGAAATCACCAATATTGATCTCAACAGCTCTAGCACTTTAAAAAGCAATTTGGTTGATAATATTATAGCCCCATATAGTTGTAAACCCATGAACATATTTCTTCAAATCCTACCAATGAGGAGGTTTGGTGAAGTTACTGTTTTGTTTGTGTGTGTATATGTATTAGCCACTTAAAAGTACCTTTAAAACTATAAAGCTAAAATGCTTAAGTACAATTGAGGTACAAATAATTTTCACCTGCTGAGCTGAATTCATGGCACCCTGCCTGGAGGTAAGTTCTGCTGGGATTGGTAGGCTCCATGCCTCCTCAATACTGGGAAGCATTTTGGTTTTACTTTGAAGGCTACCTTGTGGAAGGTTGCACAACTGGGCCTGTAAAAAGTATGTGATGCGATTATGTAAATGAAAGCTAACTGATCAATCATACAATCCACCTAATTGCTCTACAATCATGTAACACTTGTGGCTTTATGATTACACTAAAATTTCAGTTAAACTTGTGACAGAACACATTGGTGTGAAAATTTTGCATCCTGCCCATGTTTTATTTTTTGTTAATTTTACACTGTGTGCAGTGGGAGAAAAAAAATCAGTTAAAATCAAAATGAGAGCTAGTTAACATACAAATATGGCACTGAATTGTAAAAAATGCATTATTTTTCTACCCGTGATATGATACATCAGAGTGATTCAAGTTTCTGGGGCCCCCTTTCCTATTATACTAAATTCAACATTACTCTAAATTTTAAATTCAAATCTTTAAAAGCTGCAGTTTCCTTAAAGTTGACTCATATATGGAGGTTTAATATTTTTGAAGTATAATATTTTTTGAAGGACCAATCTACTTAAAAATGCCTAGGAGAATTTGAAACACCTTAACATAGTAGCCAGAAAAAAAGTTGAAAGTAACATAGGACTAAAGTAGAAGCCACAGTACTGTTTCCCTCCCATCTTATTCAAGTTTGAACAGGGAAAATATTGCAATAGCAAGTGGCAGCAAGTAAATGTGCCATGCTATTCTACTTGTTTTATTCATTTTTCATTATGTGGGATCACTGGCATTTATTGCCCATTCTCAATTGTTCGTAAGCAGGTGGTGATAAGCTAAACTTAATTGCTGCAGTCCTGATGAAGATATGCACAACAATGCTGTTGGGAAGGGAGGCAAGGCTAGATCTGGAGAGCAAACCTTCATTGCTTCAGTCAAGATGTTGTCTGATCTCTTAACCTTTGCTGCATCCAGCACTCTCACTCCTTTCTTGATAATGACATGGAGCAAACAGAATTTGCTTGGCTTAAGGCTGGTTTCTCCGATGATGAGAATCTCAGAAGGAAGGCAAGGTTTGTCATCCACTTGACATTTCTGGCTGAAAATGGTGGAGAATGATCCAGCCTCATCTTTAGCATCCTCAAACTTGCCTCTGCCATTGTAGAGAATGGGAATGTTCTTGCAACAACAGAAAGGCACTTCCCTTTTAGGTACTCCTGATGCTGTTCCCATATGCACTTTTTTTATGTCTTATTGGACCATCGTTGATCCGCTGGCTTGACTAGTGGGTGGGAACAAATGGGCCACGAGGTTACAACAGATCTGAGCAGTCAAATCTGTTCTGAATCTATTCCATTTAGCATGATAATGGTGCCTTATTACACAGTGGAAGACATTGTCAGTGAGACAATGGACAAGTTTCCACAGAGAAAATGCAGTGGCCATTCCTACTAAGATGCACCAGCAACAGGTAGATTCACAGGAATGAAGTTAAGCAGCTACTTCCTTCATTTAGTTCTCTCATGACCTGCTCAGATGACATCTGGCAGCTATGTCCTTCAGGACTAGGCTGGCTTGACACTCTTTTCAAGCACTTGTAGTTATTTTCTTTCAAGTCCCCACTTTCTACTTTCAGTGCTTTTCGATGAGTTGTTCAAAATGGAGGACCGCTGATTCTTCAGCTGAGGGAAGATGATATGTGATAATCAGAAGGATTCCTTGTCCATCTTTCACGTGATGCCATGAGACTGCATGGGGTCTGGAATTATTGTTGTGCACTCCCAGGGCTACTCCTTTTGTTTGAATAGCATTGTACCACCACAGGACTGCAGGACGGGACACATTAATGTATTGAGTAAATTGGCAGACTACTCTCACAAGGTATGATTCTGTGAGTACAGCTATGTCAAGCTGATAATGGCTAAAGAACAATGAATAGAATTAGCTTGAAATAAGAGGTGCTAGGTAAAAGGGGAACAGCAGTAAATATTATGCAACAGCTGGGCATTGATAAATAGTGAAATAAACTAAATGATTTCAATTAGGTTTGCAGCAAGGATTTTTTTTGTGCCCCAAAGGGCAGAATTCCACTGTGTTTCCTTCTCCATTTAAGCTCCAGGCCTACTAACTTTTTGTACTGCTGAAGCATATAGTTGTTCCTCCATTCAGATTCACCATTGTAATAATCTGTAACAACTGTTTTAAAATCAGTCTGAGATTTTGGTCTGGTGGACACAAATTATAGCAGGGAATCAACTTTATAGAAAATGCAGGATTAAAGAAAACTATTGTTAGAAAGAGACTTGAGATCCTACTACCATAAGATGAGAGAAAGATGAGGAGAGATTTAATAGTTTAAAAAATCATTTTTTTGGGATAATTAAACAGACTATTTCTTCCAACTGAAGGGAAAATAACAGGCCAAAATCATTTTTTACACATAGCCTTCAGAATGAAATACATTAATTTAGGAACCAGATGATATGGTTATATCATTTGATGAAAGGGATTGATCTGAATCAGGAAGATACAAGGCACAGGAAGGAGCTAGAAGGCCTTTTCCTGTATCGTAATTCTGAGCAGGTTTGTTCTGACAAAGTTCTTGCACAAAGAAGTAAAGACTTACTTGTTTACTTATTGTCATATGGAACGAGGCCATTTGGCCCACTGGGTCCATGCCAACTCCTTGCAGAGCAATCCCATTTCCCCGGTCCTTGTTTCCCTGTACTCCAACTTATTCTCTCTCACATGGCTATCAACTCCACTTTTTTTCTTTTGGCACTGATGTATACTAAAGGGTAATTTACTGTGGTCAACTGATCTACCAGCATGACTTTGCGATGTGGGAAGAAAGTGGAGCACCCTGAAGCTGAGAGATTGCAGGGCTAACTGACACACCACCATGCTGTACTTGTATTCGTGTGGTCAATGGATTGTATTTTGAAGTGTAATTATTGCTGGAGTTCAGGAAATGTGCACCCAGTTTTCTCACAACAAGCTCCCACAAACAGTAGTGTGATAATGACAATATTTTTGTTTAGTAATATGGATTGAGAGATGAACATTAGCCAAAAACACAATTTTGCTGCTCTTCTGCAAAATATAGTCATGGGATATTTTACATTAATCTTAGAGTGTTAGTGGAGATGTACGCAGATAGTTTGGAACATGCATCAGGAAAGATAAAGTGTTAGATATTGATGCACATTAAGGTGGACAAGTGACGATGAAATCTATCCCAGGGTGATATGGAAGGCAAGGGAGCAGATTGCGGGGGCTCTAATGGAGACTTTTGCATCACGTTTAGACATTGGTGAGGTACAGGAAGACTGGAAGGTAGCTAATATTGTTCCCATATTCAAGAAGGGCGGTAGGGATAAGCCAGGAAACTACAGGCCAAGTGGGCCTTACGTCAGTAGTAGAGAAACTACTGGAAAAAATCCTTAGGAATGGGGTCTATGATCACTTGGAAAAGTAGGGATGGATTCAGGAGAGTCAGCATGGTTGTGTGCAGGGAAATCTTGCTGAGTTATAGATTTTTAATATTATCAAGTAATTGATGTAGGCAAGGCAGGTAGATGTGGTATATATGAAGTTTAGCAAGGCTTTTGACAAGGTCCCACATAGTAGACTGGTCCATAAAGTTAGGGCACATGGGATCTAAGGTGTTTTGTCAAAGTGGATCTAAAATTGGCTTGGTCATAGGAGGCAGAGGGTGGCAATGAACGGTTGTTTTTCTGACTGAAAGTCTGTAACCAGTGGTGTACCTCAGGGATCAGTGCTGGGACACTTGTTTGTCATATACTTAGATGACTTGGAAGACAATGTCTGTGGTCTGATAAGTTTGCTGATGACATGAAGATTGGTGGAGTTGTAGATAGCAAGAATGGTTGCCTGAGGACACAGATCTGCTGGAAAGGTTGGGTGGAGCAGGTGGCAAATGGAATTTAATCCAGACAATTGTGGGTAATGCTTTTTAGGCCAGACACAAAGTGGACAGCAAGGACTTTAGAAGCATTGATGTACAGAGGAACTTGGTGTGCCGGTTCATAGCTCCCTGAAAATGGCGATACAGGAGGATAGGGTAGTGAAGAAGTTGTTTCGCTTGCTTGCCTTCATTGGCAGGGGTATTGAGACATCATGTTGCAGCTGTACAAGTCATTGGTTAGGCCACACTTGGAATAGTGTGTGCAGTTTTGGTCACACTATAAAAAGGATGTGTTAGTGCTAGAAAGAGTGCAGAAGACATTCACCAGGATGTTGCCTCGAATGGATGGCTTTAGTTACAAAGAGAAATTGGACAGGCTGGGATTGATCTCACTGATGCACAAGAGGTTGAGGGGTGACCTTATAGGGGTTTATAAAATTATGAGGGGCATAGATAGGGCAGAGAAGTCACAGATTTTTCCCCCAAGGGTAGGAGAGTGTGAAACTGGAGGACATAGGTTTAAGGTTTAGGTTTAAGGGCAAGTTTTTCTATACAGAGGGTGATGGGTACATGGAACAAGCTTCCAGAGGAGGTGGTAAAGGGCAGGAACAAAGACTGCTTTAAAAAGCATTTGGACAGGTACATGGACAGGAAAGGAATAGACGGATATGGACAAAACACAGGAAAATGGATTAGTACAGATCAGCATCTCGGTTGACATGGACAAGTCAGGTCGAAGGGCCTGCTTCCTTGCTCTATGACAATCACTTACAAAGGAGATGGAGCCTTAACTTAGATATTTCTCTTACAGAGAACTCCTTTAACTTCATTGATAATGCAGTGTCTTCTAACATTTCTGTGCTGAAATCTCTGGTGGGGACTTGAACACCAACTTTGTCTTAGTGATGATAATGCAAACAAGTGAACTATGCCATTGAATCAAACAGTTCAGTTGAGCAACATATGGGTATTCGTAGGCTAAGCCATAAATATTTGAAAATCCCAGTTCTAATCTCATGTCTAAATGAGGATGACAAAACTAACAAATAATCTTAGGAGAAAGATATACAAACACTGCTGCAGCTGTGCAAAGGCTTGGTTGGATTATATTTGGAATTCTTGAGCAAACCTTGGGAAGGACATGGTAGCCTGAAATTAAGAACCAGGGCTTTCAAGAACAAAGTCAGGCAGATGGTGATAAAGAGTGTTTGAATCCTCTTCCACAATGGGAACTGATGCTTACTCAACTATTAACTTTAAAAATAAGATTCATAAGTTTTTGATAATCAAAAATCATAAGGGATTTGGGGAAAAGGCAAGCACAATAACAGCTTGGTTATCCAGTATTTCACTAGCCAGCACTTTCCTATGACAGGCACTTCAGAGGAAGCGGCCAGGCTGACTCTGGAAGAGGCTGACATCAGGGCAGCAAAACCGTGCATGGCTTTATCTTTTTTCTTGCTTGCTAGGTGATATCAATTGCCATTTCATTGACGAGTACTGATGAATACTGTATTTCATTTCCCTTATTCTATAACCTTTGATATTTTTATGTATTTGTGAAAACATACTTAACTACTGATCAACCAGCATGTTTGACTAGCTTGCATCACCCCTCCATCCCCAATTCCCCATGGATGCCAGATAATGTTTGTATTATATATGGAGTCAAGTTACAGTTCAACCACAATCTCAGTCAATGGCAATAAAGGCTGGAAGGGCTAAGGAGCCTGTTCCTGCTCCCATTTCATAAAACAGCATCAACAGCAAAGCACCATAAACCCAACTCTTCTTGGGGCTTTGTTCCATATGAGCCAGCAGCACTCTCGAGTATCTAATCTAAGTTCATCCAATGTCCAAGCAGCTCCCATTGGGCGCTTTTTTTCCCCCCTCTCTTAGCTGAAATAATCTGGAAGCAATAGGAGTGATCCAAACTTAAAAGTAAAATATTACAGATGCTGGAAATCTGAAATAAAAACAGAAAACACTACAACTACTTAGCAAGTTAAGCAGCTTCCATGGAGAGGGAGAGAGAGGGGGGTTAACAGTGCAGATCGATGACCTTTTCTTAGATCCATTCAAATGAACATTATTGTCCTGTTCCCCATTGAGCTTCTCTCTCTCTCTCTCTCTCTCCCCCCACCCCCCCCCCCCCCCCCTCTCTCTCTCTCTCTCGATGCTGTCTGACGTAGAACAGAAGTGGTCTCACTGAAAACCTGGCTGAAATGAGATAATTCAGCACAGTGCAAAAATCTAATTTTAACCTTATTGTGCTTTAATGCTACATCAGTTGCATCTTTACCTACTAGGCCAAAATAAAAATGTCCTCAAACTATGAAGTCAAGCAAAGAAAGATACTGCAGCTTTAACTGAAAAATTCAACAACACTTGCATTAATAATGGCTGATGTAGAAGTATTGTTGTAGTCAGGTAGGACTTAAAGAAAAAGCAGAATAGCTTTGCACTTAAGATACCATATAGCAGGCAAGTTTGGCAAAATACTTAAAAGGTCATTCAATGGTTTTCCCCTCCAATTAGACCTCATGCAGTGGAAAGCAATTGACTGCTTTTCTTCAAATCGCCCCTAAGTTGAACAGGATTTTTAACAGTGCCATTTATATAACCTGCTATGCGGTACTGCATAAAGCTAATTTGATTCTATATCTGATATTGTTAATTTCAATTTCAAAAATGCAATTAAAGCATAAGAATCCATCATAATTAACCTTATAAAATGCTTTAATTGCCCATTCAAATTATATTCCTTGGAATTCTGTCTGCATGGTGATTAACAATATAACCAGTTTAAATTAATCTGATGCTTTGGGAATATTCTAATATCATGCAATATATTTAACCAATAATACACCCACATAAAAGTTTAAATTTTATTAAAACCCATTAGAAATATTCACTTTTTTTTGAGGCGAATACAATGCATTTAGACACCACACCCCAAACCAGTTTACCTGTAAGTACTTTATCCTCGCTGTGAGTACTGAAGTATTACTACAATTTTGCTCCTAGTTGCATTTATGTAACATTTAATTGCATCCTGAGGTTGATTGCAGGATTCATAGAGTGTTCCCAGGTCCATCCAGGCTGCAGCATGTCCGTGGTCTAATTGAACAGCACAGATATAAGCTTGTAATGCATCCATTGGCTGGTTCTGTTGTTGATACAATACCCTAAGACGGTAAACAAAATAGCAAACAGAGCTGAACAGATGAAGAAAACAAAGCATCAAACAAATTACAGAGCTCCAGTAGTTCTCTCTTCCCTTCTGGTTTTAAGCATCTGTTATTGCTTACCCTATTGAACACCATGTATCAGCACTTGCTTCTGACTTATCAATGGAATGCCTATATGATAAGAAGGCATCCTGAACTTTGCCAATGCTTGAATAGCACCTGTAAAAAAGATATCAATTACAATGAGTAATATACATACAACTATGAGTTACCTGGTCGATTTAAGACCTGAAGTATTTTAAATGAAAATGGAAACAAATTGGGCAAAATTACATTTCATTTTAAAGCACTGCAGCAAATCTGTACAATACTTGTTAAGCAGAGTATGATAAGAACTAATAAGTGCAGTATAATTTTCTGAATAGTGAAACATAAATTCTGCTACAACAGACAAGATGGACACAAACTTTTGACTTTAGATATGACAGTCTTCATTCATTGAATGCTATTCTATTCCACTATTGAAAATAAATCTTGGGATTCAAGATCTTCAACAGTAAACAACTCTGGGGGCTCTTTACTATGCACTTCCATCCTTGACTATTCACTTCACATCCTCTGTCCTTTCTCCCTCAATTACTTCCCTTCCATCAGTTAAGCTGCCCCAAATCTAATCATGGATGCATTTTACCTTTAATGCAAGTTAACTGGTGTTTTAAGTTGTCATTGACAGTATTGCTTTCCTTAGTGAGCAGTCCAGAATTTTTGCTCCAGATTACAGCATCTGTAGTGTTTTCTGTCTCTATCTATTGTGGCTTGCTTGACCATCCAGTACCACCAATTTTTCAACTTCAGCTATCATCTACTTCCTGCTTAGAGTCCAACTCTCCCTATCATTGTTCATCTCTCTGGCACTTCTATATCTCATGATGACTTCCAACTTTTAATCACCATCGGACCTCTAATTTTAACTCTGGACTTGCTACAACGGTCTCCTCTCTATTCCTCCTTTAATACCAGGATATATAATCTGATAATTGCTGGGAAGAGAATGGTTTTGTTTCTTTTTTTTATATTTGGTTCACTTCTGGGGTGATGCAGCAGGGTGGAGGGATTTCTTTTAATTTTTACTGATCGACAAAATTAGTTACTTCTGGTTATTAAAAAATTTCAGTCAAAAGATGCATCAACTTTTAGTCTCTATTAAGTGCAGCTAAATTGATCCAGTAATAACAACAAATTTAAAGTTACATTACCACCATCTACTGGGTCATCATCATCCTACACAGAAATGTAGGATGTTTGTACATCTGGAAAATCAGGTGGGGCATTCTCAGCACAAATTAACTGAAGTATATTTCTACATCATTGACTTTTGTCTTGCTGCCACCCAGTTTCATTGGTGAGAAAGTTAAAAACTGTTTTTGCCGATTAGACCTCAAGATTATTTTTTTGTTTTAAATTGAAAGATTCAAGCCCTATACATGACTACAGTTACATAGTTAGAAAGTTTTCCATTCCATTTGCATCAGGACTTTTCTGCAAGTCCAGACCTGAGTCCACATGATCATTCAACTTCTTCCCCAATCCCATCCCATGCAACCTTTTAAAATTCTTTTCTCATTGCTCTTTCTGGACATCTCTCTGCTCTAATCATGTCTTTTCTTATTTCCACTTATTGTGTATTCTTCCCTCCTGAACGCCAACTCTTCAGCACGCCTTGACCTTTCTACACATCCACTGTCCTTTACTCGAGTCCTTGGATAAGCTAGGACCTCCCTCTATGCCTCCGTAGCTTCTCAAAGTTCCAATCATTATTGTACAACAATGCTGTCCAGGACAGTTTCAATTGCAAGCCAAGTAGATTGCACAGTTCGTGGAACTGCACATTGAGAACAAAGTTAATGTAAATGGAGATCCACTGCCATTTATAATCCTGCCATAAATGACAATGTCAGTTTATTTCAATCATGAGTTTGTACAACAAATCTCTGTTAACTTCTCTCCAATGTGCCAACCCTAAAAATGACATCCATGTCATGTGGTCAAATGAACAAACTTCAAATGTTATGAAATTTAAAAACAGATGGACTACTTTGCACCTCCTGAACGTAATATGGAAGTGCCACAACAATAAGGAACTTGGAAATTTAATGAGATAATTAAAAAAAAAGCAAACATCTACAGGTTAACAAGCATCTTACAGAGAAAGAAAGGCTTTCAAAATTCACCAGATACAAAATTCACCAGATACAAAATTCACCAGAACTAGGTTCCAGATTTTCAGTACCTATCCATGTTTTTGTTTGTTGTTGTAGGGCAAATAATTCTAGGGTGCCAGGATTTTGCTTAAGTGATAAATTCAAAAGCTAACATTATATTAACTAACTTCATTTTTACCTGCCAAGAAAGTACCAGGATTGGCCAGAGTTAGGATCTGCTTCTAAAGATTTTTGGAGACATTGAATTGCAAAGCTTTCCTTTGTTGTTTTGTCTCCGAATGGCTCTATTGTGTGATGCATCCAGCCTGTAAAACAGGAATACTGATTAGTTATATAACCATGGCTGCTGCACAGAAAAAAAACTGAATCACATAAACCACATTAGTCATTCTGTTTTTAATGCAGGTCTCCGGTACTCATTGAGGGGTCAGCAGTGGAAAGGGTGAGCAGCTTCAAGTTCCTGGGTGTCAACATCTCAAAGGATCTATCCTGGACCCAAGGCACTGATGCGATCATGAAGGCATGCCAGCAGCCCTACTGCATTAGGAGTTTGAGGAGATTTGTATGTCACCAAAGGCTCTCACAAATTTCTATGAATGTATGGTGGAGAGCATCCTGACTGATTGCATCACCACCTGGTATGGAGGCTCCAATGCACTGGATCGCAGAGGGTTAATAGACTCAGCCAGCTCCATCAGGGGCACAATCCTTCCCACCAAAGAGGGCATTTTCAAAAGAAGCGGTGTCTCAAGAAGACAGCGTCTATCATTAAGGATCCTCACCATCTGGGACGCACCCTCTTCTTATTACTACCATCTGGGAGGGGGTACAGGAGCCTGAAGATCCAAACTCAACAATTCAGGAACAGCTGCTTCCCCTCGGATATCAGATTTCTGAATGATCCATGAACATGACCTCATTATTCCTTTTTTTTGCACCATTTACTTTTGTAATTTAGATTTTATGTCTCTGCATTGTACTGCTGCCGCTAAACAACAAATTTCATATCATTAGTCAGTGATATTAAAGCTGATTCTGATACTTAACCATGTGATTATCTTACAATTCTTGGAATCTTTATTGTAATGTTTAATAATTGACATATGTGTCAACCCCAAGGTTAGTTTCAAGGTGTCTGACTAACATGTTCCTACTGTTGCTTTTAAATAAAAATAAATAGTCTATTTGCATATGCTCCGCAACAGACTGACACAGTAAATACCGAAATCAATTAAAATTATATCTAAGAACACTGTGCCTCCACAAATCACACAGAAACTAAAAGAATAGAAAATGTACAATGCAACTTCAGCACCGAGCAACAGGTCTCAGAATATATTTTCACTCATGAGTATTTTATCAATTTCCCTTGCACACATTTCAAAAAACTAAAGCAGTTTGGGCTGTTAGCCATTTTTGCATCATAAACAAGATAATTTAAATTTTTCCTCCCAGAATGGAAACCACCTACTTCCATATAGTTTCAGTCACCAGTTAGAGGAGCAACTGAAGGAATAACTAATGAATGATATTATTTGAGTGAAACAAATGTTTAAATTACTAAAATTTCAACACTTGAACTTAGCTTAGCCTTGATTTGGAGTCTGATGATTGCTCAATTCTGCTATTAGGGTATCTTTAGACTGAAGGTTTAAATATGAATTTAATAAAAAAGTCATACAAAGTTACAATTTATTCTCTGAAGGCAGTGCACCATTGTTTCAAGGAAATTAGATTGATTCCACACAATATTAAGCCTCCAACCTGCTGCGTGCAAATGCAGTTGTTACCAAATTTTTGTTTCAAAGAGTATTCACTTTCATGTCTTTATTAACAACTAGTATCAAGCGTCAGAGGTTTGGAAGGATACAATCATCCATCTCCATTAGTGTTTCCCGAGCCGATTAAAAGGAGGGAAAGGGACGTGATAGTACTAAGCTCTGTGAATAAATTAATTAGTGCCAAGATACAACTAAAAAGAAAATAAACTCATGTTTGTCATTAGGTTTAATAAAATTCTTAACTTTCACACTCCATTTTAAATTCGATATTCATTTCTATAGAAGATGCCAAGGGAGCAGTGTTTTCCATGCAGGAAATCTTAATAGATCAAATTTGAAGAAAAATTGCCATTTCAAGAAAATCACACCACTAACACCAGCACCATTAATCATTGACAAATACATAATAGTTCAGCTCCACACTTCTTCCTCTAGCAACTTTTTTGGTCTGCATCTCATATTGGCCTCCAATCCACCAAAACATGAATTTTAAGATTTTCATCCTGATGTTTAAATCCCTTCATCTCAGGCCATCCCATCTCTGTACCTTATCATAACTTTACAGGCATTTAAGAACAGTACTTTTTTAAACTCTGATAAATGTATACATGTAGCACAATGCCTTATCACCCCAACAATGGCAACATTATCTTCATCTTTCTTGGAAAGCTACCCCTAAATCTCTATTTTCTCCCCTCCAATGGACCATTTAGAATATAATTCTTTAAGAATTATTTTAGTTCCCCTACCTTACACCTTTCTGTATCTGACTATGCTTCTAGTAAAGTGCATTGGGTTAAGTTTAGACGTTTAACAGGACAATTACATTTGTTATTACTGCCCTTCACCTACTCATCACGACACAGGAGGCTTTCCAGCTTGTCAGGTCCCTGCTGCCTCACAACAGACCAATCCAATTAGTCCAATTCCTCTTCTCATTTCCCTGTCAAGATGCAACCTACTTTCTCTCACCTACCAATCAACTCCCCTTTGACTCTTTTTGCCACTTACCTACAGGAAGGGATAATTTCTAGCAGCCAATTAGCCTAACCAACACATCTTGGGGTGTGAGAGAAAACCCATGTGATCATGGGGAGAATGTGATACACAGGCAGGAACTAAGGTCAGGATCAATCCCAAGTTACTGGAGCTGTGAAGCAGCTGCACCACAGTACTAATTCTTGGATACAGTTAAAAATAAAATCAATCCAAAGAAAACACATCAACTTTTCCAACTAACAAGAGCAGGTGTGGGGGAAAAATCTGTTCAACTATTAAGCATGAAAGGTGATCCTATATCCTAACAAACATTCACAGGCTGAAATTCAAACTGGTTCTCAGTCATGTAACAATTAAACAAGGCTTTCCAATATCTGTTTGCTCATTTAAGTTGTTTTTAAAGCCAATTTTTTTTCATATTAATCAATAAAGACTGAAAAAGTCTTTCATAAGTACAAAAAAGCAAATGCTTTGCCTTCTCATAAATATCAAACAAAATTCAATATTAAGCCATTCAGGGTACTTCAGTTAGATGCCCAAAAGCTTGGTCAAAGAGACAATTTTTAAGGAGTATCTTTTCAGGAAAACATTGAACATAGCTACCAATGATACAGCAATTAGTGGATGGACAAGAGGAAGAACTCCAAGATCTGAGGATTAAATTGGTGGAGGAGATTGCATAAAGAGAGATGGATGGGGACATTAAAAAGTGTTGGGAGGGAGGGAGAGGGAGATGGAAACGGAGGGGCGGGGGGTGAGGGACAGAGTCGGGGGAGAGGAGGGACGGGGGAAGGGAGTTCATTTTTCTATTTCAAATATTTGGAAAACTAATTTTTAAACACTGGGTTTTTAAAAAGCAGTATGCATTCACATGAATTTTAAGATATCCAAAAAGGTGGTTAGTATGCAAAATTTAAAGATATAAGTACACAATGTTAGATTGTCTCAACAAAATATTTCCAAGACTTTCTCCTGGAAATGCCTTCAATTTCATTCTATGAAATAAAAGAGGACAGGATGTCTGATTTGTTAATGAGAAAGCATAGGCCATAACAATGAACACATTTTTAAAAAATGGACAGGTAAAATATTTTCTCTTTTACATTATGTTTAACTAAGCAAGTCTATATGATCATATCTATTGATCTATACATTCACTTTATCGAAATAAAGACAACTTTAGCAATTCACGTGAACAGGTAGCTCACAGTGTTCAAGTTAAATGTGGGCCGAAGGGCCTGTTCTGTGCTGTGCTGTTCTATGTTCTATGTATGTTTAACCTTGAGCAATAAAGAAAGATAGCATACTTGGTTTTCACATCATGAGAGATGGGGCGTTAATCATTTGCTACAACCCCAGCTTATTCCATCATTCAGACATACCGGGCAGCAGTCAGCCAGCTCCCATATAACATCTTCAGGTTGCTCATGAAATTAATTCATGCCACTGAACCAAGAAAGTATTTATGCATCTGTAGCATATAAATTTGTAACTGATACAGTTAACCAACTAATCAGAAAGCAGTTCTTAGGATTCTGCAAGGCTCAGGCAGATCATACTTGTTCTTGATTAAATTTAAGTCTTCATCATTCTTTAACCTGGTGCAGTATTCACCAACAAAACTAGAAGCCACACAAATGCTTTGCCAATTCTAGAACTTGATCCAGTCTTGTAAACTCATCCACTATTTGTTGTTTCCATGAGACTTAATTGCTCCCCTGTTTTTATGGTCGGCCTCCCATTCTTAAATGGATTCAAAACTCTGCTGCCTGTATACCAATACACAAAACCTTGTGTTCGGCCATTTTTACTGGCTTCTGATCAAATTTAACCTCAATCTTAAAATTCTCTTCCTTGTTTACATTTCCCTCCATGGCCTTACCTCCATCTCTTGCTCTGCAATCTCTTCTAGCCCTGAGATCTAAGCTCTTCCTCTTAAACACCCACTATTTTAATTGCTCTACCATTGAAGGCCATGTCTTCTGCTGCCAAGGAACTCGAACTCCGAATTCCTCTTCTAATCTTCTCTCATTTCATCATTTTTTGAAAGACCTCAAAAGAATATTAGTTGTAGGAGGAGTAGTAGGGCATTTGACCCTTTGAGTTGCTCCATCATTCATCAAATCAGGTTGCTCTACCTCAATGCAACAAACAATCTGCTGGAGGAACTCAGTGGATCGAGCAGCATCTGTGGCGGGTACACGGGGGGGAGGAATTGTCAACTTTTTGGGTCAAAACCCTGCATTAGGACTGAGAGTGGAGAGGGGAGGTAGCCAGTACAAAGACAAAAGGGGAAGTGGTCGGACAGGCATCAGAGGTGAGTCGTGGACCGAAGGGGGGGGGGGGGGGGGGGGGCAGTTTGAAGGATAGGCAGATTGAACGAGGTAGGAGAGAAGGAGGGGTGGAGTTGGGAGACATGATAGAAGGTGGCAAACAACAAAAAAAAGAGGGAAGATGGAGCCAGGAGAGGGGTGGGGAGGGTGAAGGTGGAGTCAGCTGCTGGAGGGTGATAAGTGGGAGAACAAAGGTTACCAGTGCTGGAATCTGATAAGTAAGGAAGATGATAATGGGAACCATTAGGGGAGAGGTGAAAAGCAGATGGAACCAGGACCAGATTGGGGGGTTGGGGGAGGAGAAGGGAACAGGGGGGAATATGTGGATGGAATTGAGAGGGATGGAAATGGATTATAGGGGCTGGGGGGGGGGGGGGGGTTGTGGTAAGGGGGACAAAAATAGGGGAACCAGAGGAGGATCGGAGGTGAGGGTTACCTGAAATTGGAAAATTCAAATGTTCTTACCATTGGGTTGCAGACTACTCAGGCGGAATACAAGGTGCTGTTCCTCCACTCTGCATAAGGCCTCACCCTGGCAGTGGAGAAGACCAAGGATGGACAGGTCGCTGTCAGAATGGGAAGGGAAAAGGGGAATAGAAGTGGCATGCAACTGGGAGCTCAGAATGGCCATGGTGGACAGAGCACAGGTGCTGGATGTACTCTGTGAATTGGTAGCATATTTCGTGCTTGATCTCGTCGATGAATAGAGGAGGCCACATTGGAAGCACAAATTGCAGTGCACTACCTCAATGCCCTTTCTTACACTGTCCCCCATGGCCATTGGTTTTCTTCATATTCAGAAATCATCAATCTCTATTTTAATCAAACTCAATGACCTCCACCAGCCTAAGTGAAGAAACTTCTTCTCATCCAAGTCCAAAATGGCCTAGCCCTTATTCTGAGACCGCGGTCCCTGGTACTAGCATCCTCAGAAATCCTCCCCACCTTTAGCCTATTAGCTCTAAGATTTAATCAGTTTCATTAAGTATTCAGTAAAGCAGCCAGCATAATCAAAGATCCCACCCACCTGAGACATTCTCTCTTCTCCCCTCCCCCATTGGGCAGAAGATACAAAAGCCTGAAAGCATGTACCACCAGGCTCAAGGACAGCTTCCACATCACTGTTATAAGACCACTGAACAGTTCCCTAATATGATAAGATGGACTCACAATCTACCTCATTATGACCTTGCACCTAACTGTCTGCCTGCACTGCACTTTCTCTGCAATTGTAACACTTTATTCCGCATTACTATTGTTTTCCCTTGTACCACCTCAATGCTCTGTTGTAATGAAATGATCTGTATGGATGGCATGCAAAACAGTTTTTCAAATGGACCTCAGTACGTTTGACAATAATACCGAAATTTACTAAATTTTCTTCTCTTATTCTTCTAAACTCCAGAGAATACAATCCAGGTTTACTCAATCTCTCCTCACAGGGCACAATCACCAACCCCTCAAGCCAGTCATGTGTATATTCTATTGCAAGAATATCGCTCTTCGGGTAACAAGACCAAAACTGAACAAATACTCCAGGGGCAACCTCACAGCCACCTCTTTCAAAACTCAGATATTCATCATCAGGTCCGTGGGATCCATTGGGTTTTAGAATCACCAACTTCTCTAGATTTTTTTTTGGTAATACTTATTTCCTCCTGTTCCTCTTTTCTGTCAGACTCTTGGCTCCATGATATTTCTAACATGGTTTTTGTATTTTCGTCAGTAAAAACAAAGTAGTAATTTAAGTCATTTCCCATTTCCTTATTCTGCTGTGTTCCCACATTTTCCCATGCTTTTCCTTCTTACATTCATATAGGAACACTTGCAGGCTATGTTTATGCTTCTTGTCAGTTTACTTCTACATTCTATGATCTCGCACTCAATGTCAGCAAGACCAAGGATTTGATTGCGGACTTCAAGGAAGAGGAATCGGGAGAACACACACCAATCCTCATTGAGAGGTCAGCCATGGAAAGGGTGAGCAGCTTCAAGTTCCTGAACATCAACATCTCAGAGGATCTATCCTGGGCCCAACACATTGATGCAATCACGAAGGAGGCATGCCAGCGGCTCTACTTCGTTCGAAGTTTGAGGAGATTTGGTATGTCACCAAAACATCTTGCAAATTTCTACAGATGTTCAGTGGAGAGCATTCTGACTGGTTGCATCACAGGCTGGTAAGGAGGCTCCAATGCACAGGACCGCAAGAGGCTGCAGAGGGTTGTAGACTCAGCCAGCTCTATCACAGGCACAACCCTCCCCACCATCAAGGACATCTTTAAGAGGCGGTACCTCAAGAAGGCAGCATCTATCACTAAGGACCCTCACCATCCAGGACATGCCCTCTTTTCGTTACTACATTCAGGGAGGAGGTACAGGAGCCTGAAGACCCACACTCAACAACTTGGGTACAGCTTCTTCCCCTCTGCCATCAGATTTCTGAATGGTCCATGAACCTATGAACACTACCTTGTTATTCCTTTTCTCTGTACGAATTATTTAATTTGTAATTTATAGTAATTTTTAATGTCTTTGCACTGTATTGCTGCCGCAAAACAACAAATTTCATGTCATACAGGTCAGTGACAATAAACCTGATTCTGTCTTCCTATATCAATTTCTTGGTCCTCCTTTGCATATTTCTAAAATGCTCCCTTATCCTTAGACCAACTGCTTTGTACAGCAACTTTATAGGTCTTTATAATTACATTTATTGCTACCTCTAATATCTCCCATCAACCATAGATGGACCACTTTTTCTGATGGGTTTCCGTGCCTTGGATGAATATGGAGCCATCATCACACCTTGTGATGTATTTTGCCAATTAATCAAAGCCAACTCTCCCTTCATTCCCTCATTTTCCTTTGTTTAGATTTAAGACAATAATTTCAGTTTGAACATCACCACTTCCAAACTCAGTGGAAAATTCTAGAATATTATGGTGACATTTCCCAAAGGGCTCCTCCCTCCAATAATCTGGCATCCTCAAAACTTTGATAGTACCAGACTGACAGATTTTCCGGACTATTGACTATTACTACTATTAATATCCCAACACAATTTTAATTCACATTTTTGTTTTTTTTAAAAAAGGTGTGTGATAAATTTTCCAGTGAACTCAGATCAGCTTAACGGGAGTGCAGCACATGGAGCACCTGAGTGCCTTAAAAGGGAGCATGGGAAATGAAGCGCCCCAGTGCATTGAAAAGGATTGTGTGAAATGGTGCGCCACAGCATGTTGGATGGTAGCATGGAAAACGGTGCACCCCAGCATGTTGGAAGGGAGCATGGGAAATGGGGGGCCCCAGTACGTTGAATGGGAGCACAGGAAGCAACAGCCCACAAACCAGAAGCTGAACCACCGGGATTTCTGAGTAATCAGATACAGATTATCCAAGTTTTACTGTATTGGTATTGGTTTATTGTCATTTGTACTGAGGTACAGTGAAAAACTTGTCTTGCATACCGTTCATACAGATCAATTCATTACACAGTGCAGATACATTGAGTTAGTACAGAGTGCATTGAGGTAGTACAGGTAAAAACAATAACAGAGTACTGAGTAAAGTGTCACAGCTACAAGGAAGTGTATTGCAGGTAGACAATAAGGTGCAAGGTCGCAACAAGGTAAATCATGAGGTCATAGTCCATCTTATTGTATAAGGGAACCGTTCAATGGTCTTATCACAGTGGGGTAGAAGCTGACCTTGACCATGGTGGTATATGCCCTCAGGCTCCTGTACCTTCTGCCTGATGGGAGAGGAGAGAAGAGAGAATGACCCAGGTGGGTGGGGCCTTTGATTATGTTGGCTCCTTCACCAAGACAGCGAGAGGTAAAGACAGAGTCCATGGTGGGGAGGCTGGTTTCTGTGACACGCTAGGCTTTACTAGTGTACTATACTACTGGCCAGCCTCATTTGGCCTACCCTTCCTAAACTTAACACTACATAAAAGTCTGCTGTATGCTTTCTACCTCAGACCATGTTCAGTCCCTACTCCTGCATTTGCTGACCTGTACCACTCCCGAGTTAAGAACCATTCCCTTTTACCTCACAATTAACACTGCTTTGATTTTAAAATTCTCAGCTTTATTTTTAACTCCAATATGACTGCACCCCTCACCATTTCATTAATTCCCTCCAGCGCAACAAGTGTTGAAGGAAGCCATCCTCTAATTCTGGTCTTTCGCTCACCTGTATTTAACTGCTGTGCTTCTGAAGTTATGCTTTCAAGCTGCCATCACCCTATCCTCCAGAATGGATACCCACTCACCCCAAAAACATCTCAACTCATTCCACCTTTACACCTACCTCATTTACCTAGCTTCTGGCCAGCTGCCCAAATAGCTCTTTGAGTGCTGAGCATCCAAATTTTATTTCTGATCTTCTCCACAGCTACAATATCAAACCCTCTCATAATCTTAAAGACCTCTACTTGTCATCCTGTGTCCTCCACTTTAAAGATGAAAATGCCGAGTGTGTCCAAACTTTCCGGATAGCTATATCTGGCTATGGCATCATTCAAGTAAATCCTTTCTTCAAAACAAAAATTCTTCAATGCCCACATACACAAATATTCACAGCACTGGATGAGGGAGGGAGGCTGATCTAATCAAATTCTGTACATTTGGTATAACTTCCCTGCTTTTTTCTACATAGAAACTAATCCCAAAGCTTAGCTAACTTGTATTAATGTGCTTATCAAACCACTTCACTATTTTTAATCTCCAGACATGTTGCAAAAATAAAATTGTGGTACTATCTACCATTTCATAAAATGATAGTTTTCCAAGACTTGGCTTTAAATGAGACTGGGGGATATTAACTCTTAAATAAAGGTCAAAAACGTTGGAGGTCCAATTTCATATTTAATTTAATTCTGAATTGGGGCAAGGCCAATTTTGACAATATTAGACAGGAGCTTCAAAGGTTAATTGGGGTAGGCTGTTTGCGGGCAAAGGGACCTCTGGGAAGGGGAAGGTTTTTAAAAGTGAGACAGCAAGACTTCAAGAACTACATGTTCCTGTTGAAGTAAAAGGCAAAGCTGCTGGGAGTTGGGAGCCTTTGATGTCAAGGGATATTGTAACTCTGGTCAAGAAAAAGGAGGCTTGTGTCAGATATAGGCAGCTGGGATCAAGTGAAACAATGGAGATATATAGAGGATGCTAGAATATACTCAAGAAGGAAATTAGGAGGGCCAAAAGGGGCATGAGATGGCTTTGGCAGAGAAAATTAAGGAGAATTCAAAGAGTTTTTTTTTGTGTAAAGTATATTAAGGGGAAAAAGAAGGCCCCTCAAAGACCAAGATGGAGATCTATGTGTGGAGCCGCTGGAGATGGATGGAGTTCTCAATGATTATTTCTCCTCTCTTCTTACCATGGAGAAAAATGTCAAGACTTGGGAACCTGGCAAAGTTAATGGAGATATGGAGCAGTCCCTATTACAGAAGAAGAGATGTTGCATGTGTTAAGATGCACGAAGGTAGACAAATCTCCAGGTCCTGATGAGGTATATCCGAGAACACTATGGGATGTTAGAGAAGACATTGTGGGATATTCACTGAAATATTTGCAACATCGCTATCCTCTGGCGAGGTGCCAGAAGACTGAAGGATAGCAAATATTGTACCCTTATTTAATAAGGATAGACCTGGTAATTATAAACCCATTAGGATAACATTTTTGGTAGGTAAGATGCTGGAAAGTATTCTGAGGGATAAGATATACTTACGTTGGAAAGGCAGGGTTTGATTAGGGCTAGCCAGCATGGCTTCATGCATGAGAGATCTTGTCTTATGAATTTGATTTGAGTTTTTTTGACAAGAAAGGCTGACAAGGAGAACGTGGCAGATGCAGTATATATGGATTTCAGTAAGGCTTTTGATAAGGTTCCACATGGTAGGCTGCTTTGGAAGGTTAGATTGGCATGGCATCCAAGGAGAGCTAGAAAATTTTGGATACAAAATTGGCTGTATGGTAGGAAGCAGAGGGTGATGGTGGAAGGATGTTTCTCAGACTGGACCTCTGTGACTCATGGTGTACCCCAGGGGTCGGTGTTGGACCCATTGTTATGTGTCATCTGTATTAATGACTTGGATGAGAATATATTAGGAATAGTTAGTAAATTTTCAGATGGCTCTAAAATAGGTGGTGTCGTAGACAGGGAAGAGAAGTATCAAGAATTTCAGCGGGATCTTGATCAGCTAGGTTGGTGGGCTGAGGGGTGGCAAATGGAATTTAATTCAGATAAGTGCAAAGCATTACAGTTTGGAAGGTCAAATCAAGGTAGGGCCTTTACATTGAACGGAAGGGCCCTGGGTACTGTTGTAGAACAGAGGGACCTTGGAGTATAGGTGCATAGTTCCCTTAAAGTGGAATCACAGGTAGATAGGGTAGTGAAGGTTTCTGGCATGCCAGCCTTCATCAGTTCGGGCACTGAATAAACAAGTTGGGAGGTTATGTTGTAATTGTACAAGACATTGGTGAAGCCACACTTGGGAGTACTGTGTTCAGTTTTGATCACCTTGTTATAGGAAGGATGTGATTAAACTGGAAAGAGTGCAAAAAAAATTTACAAGGATGTTGCCAGGTCCCAAGGGACTGAGTTATAGGGAGAGATTAGACAGGCTGGTTCTTGGAGCTTTGGAAACTGAGGGGTGATCTCATAGAGGCATATAAAATCATCAGGGGAATAGGGCGAGCAGTCTTTTTTCCAGGGTTGGGGTATCGAAAACTAGAGGACATAGTTTTGTTAGAGGTGAAAGGTTTATTAAGAACCTGAGGAACAACTTTTGTTTTACATAGTGGGTGGTAGATATATGGAATCAGCTGCCAGAGGAAGTGGTTGAAGCAGGTACATTAGATACACTTTAGTAGTATGTGGACAGGTGCATGGATGACAAGACTTGAGCGATATGGGCAAAGTGCTGGAAAACGCGATTTGCTTGAATACACACGTTGGTCAGTATGAACAAGTACGAGCAAAAGGGCCCTTTTCCATGCTGTACAACTCTATGATGCCCAATTCCAGAAACAAGATTCATGTGGGTAGCTGTAACCCAAGAATACTGTAAAAAGAAACATTCTGAATGGTAATTTTATCCCTAGGAAAGGGAATGGAAGAAGAAAAAAAACAAATAGCTCAAATGTATTTTGGCATGTAGCATACCATTTCCTTTTTCTTTGAAATCAAATTAGAGGACTACTATGGGGTAATACAAAGTTATGTATTTACCCTAATCAATGTTGTTAGAATCAAAGCCTTAAAATTGTTAAATCAGTATAAACTGTGATGCAAATTTCACAAATAAAGCAATAGCTAAAATCTTTTATGAATACTATAATTGTTTCAGATATTGTTGTTAATCATTATGAGCACTGTGGTGCACCTAGATTCTGGGCAGACAATGATGAAATCCATCCATCTAAACTTTCAAATCTCTATAATTCTTGGAGTGTATAGAAAGCAAAGAGCAGGAAAAGACTGAACTTTACTGCAAGGTTCAAAACATAGTTTTTTAAGAAATAAATTATTACTAGAGAATTTAGACAGCAAAGAGTCTATAAAAAACAAAACTATTTAGTTTTTATACAAGTATTACTGAATTACATTCATGAAAGAATATCAGTATGGGAGTTTTTTTTTGCTATACCGTGTAATGGGATTGGTTTAACAAACAACCCATCTTGTGATACAGACATTAAAACACAGGGGGTAGGGAACAGAGGCAGCAACTAGACATTAAATGTTTCCCAAGTTCCTTTGGAAGATGCAACTTCAATGAGAAGCTAGGATTTTAGCACCTGTAGTAACAGGTCAACAATGGAATTGCCATAGCAACATGGTAGGGATGGTCAGCAGACCAGCTCCAGAAGCAATGTGAATAGATTTATGACAGGACACCACACTGGTGTGATTAGTTCCCAGCTAATGGAAACCGTAATCAAACCACAACTTGTGGCCAAAGACGCAAGTATGTGATACATTTAAAATAAAGATTCATTATAATTAACTTCCAGTGTGAAGAGAATTAAAACATGCACCAAGGCAGTAGTTACATTATAAATGAAAATCATTTGCCTGACGTTGAAGTAAATAAAGCTAAGAACTTAACAAAATTCATGACCAAAATCAATGAAGCAAAATGCAGATTGTTTATTTTTCTCAAAACATTTCTCATGTTTCCTGAATTATAACAAGGGCACAAAAAACATTATAAATATCAGCCATAGTTGAACTACATATTTTAAAATTAAATCAAATGTTCCCAGAAAACTGCCCTGAAACAAATGTTGGCATTAGCCCATCATGAAAAACACCATGTTCTTAATGCTCACAACATGCGACAAGTTGTGTAGAACAGTCATTTTAATTAATGTACGCTTGCACCTTCTCTTCCATAACTGAAACACCTAGTTTAAAAATAACATCCATGCTACCATTAAATGGTTGGTTACATAGATAGTTTTCAGCATATTGGCAATATTAAATGCTAACGTAAAGCTAGAAAATGTGAGTATTCTTGAAATGAACAATGAATTTCAAAATTTAGTTACAATTTTGCTAAATGAGGTTCTCCAATGTATAAATCAGCAATATGCATTTTAAGAGAACAATTTTTTCAAAATCAGAGTTATGTGAAGATTTCTTTCAAAGGAAAGGACTTCCAGTGCATATACACACATTCTTTTCAAAGTATGGTGTCTAACATTTATTCAGATTTATATTTTTATCTAAAATAATATTCAAATTGAATGCAAGTTTAACTGTCTGAAAAGAAAACAGATTTTGATTCCTCCTAGCTATATCTAACCGGGAGGTGTAACTGAGCTGGATATGGCTGTAAATCACTTAAATTGTAATTTAAGGTTGCGGAACAGGACAGATATGGTCATATAGAGGCCCGGGGAAGGGGTACAAAATGGCTTTGTTGTCTTGGATCTTCCATATATATAGATACGAAGCACTCAACATTACATTTAGTTTGGCTGACATAACTTCACAGTTCACAACTTCAAGTCCTTAAATAGATACTTTTTTAAATTCCATGAAAAGCAGGCTTATGAATGTAATAGATCCCACAACTGGCATGACATGTAAAATCTCAAATATTGGTAATATCCTTAAAGTTCAAATTGTACTGCAGATTCCAGAAAGATCTTTTATTACGCAACTGGATTAAACTAAATAAGCTCCTTCTGTGCTATTGCACTTCTGATTGTAAAAAGAACATTGTTGTCCACATACAACGCTTTGTGATACTTTCAACACATCATATTTTGGATGCAACAGAAATCTGTCAATTCCCAATTACAAAGAGACTTGAAGTTAAAAGGACACTTACCCAGCTGCTGTAAAATATTTGCTTTCACTTGTGCAGAAAGATTCTCTGTTTGCAAAAGTTGTTCATAGGCTTCCTTTGCAGCACGATACTTTCTCTGCAGTTGTGAGGGATGGGAAGAAAGAAAAACTGTCTAAAGCAAGTTGAAACAACCCTATAGCTCTTGGCAACAAACGATTACAACTTTTGTTCTTGGGGCTGGAACTATGCACATACAAGAATGAAAGATGCTTTTTGAACACTTCCTTAGTCTCTTTGTGACAGCAATGACAACATCAATTGCACAGACCGGAAAGCTGGGTTCCACAGAAAACATGGAACAAGGGGGAGGGGACTTTTGCCAACAAAAAAGGATTTCACAACATACTTAGAGCCCATCAGTGTATTCCTCATCTAGCTCTAAATGGAAAATAAGCCAATGGCTAATAGATTGATTAAAAGAAAAAAGTTAACTACTGCTCTGGCTCCAGCAAAATGAGATTTAAAAAGTTATTGAACATTTTCAAATGTTTTCAGACAGAGCCAAACAAAAGAATACATTCAGAAAGTGGTCAAAATTAGCAAAACCCCTGCAACTTAACAGCACCAGTGCCAGCCACTGAGCTTTATAACAGAGAGATGGAACATGGGCTGCAGCTTTTTCCTGTAATGAGACATAATTTAGGATCCCAACTGTCTTTCATTGGGCAGTGCCAGACAGAAGTCATTTTCTTATAAGGGAAGAATGAATGAGGATGAAATCAAAATACATTGTTTGCAGTAATAATTTTAACATTCGACATAAATATAATTACTTAACAAAACAAAAACAAGTCTGCAAGGTTGCACACATCAAATTACATGGAAATTGTTAAGTTTGTTTAAAAAAAAGTGACTGTCATGAATAATTTATATATATTGTATTGATGTATTATCTCAATGTACTGAGATGCAGTTAGGTAAAAATTTAGGGTCAAGGCTGACAGCTGTGCATGGACAAAAAAAGAATGAGAACGTGACAATAATTAGATCTATCTTAAATAAGAATGAGATCAACTCTTGCAGTGCTTTCAAAATTAATTATAATTTTTTCCTCTAATGTGCACATCTAACCATTTCACATAAACAGTTGAACATTCATCTTTAAGTTATGAATATCTCATAATAAACAAAACAGTTTAGCAACATACGCTGTTAGGAAAGCATCAATACAACAGCCAAATACTTCTTAAGAAACAATTACCACCAAACAGAACACGTGCTTTTAAAACTTTGTGATTGTCTGACTAATTTTACATACCTCTCCTCTTCACTTCTTTCTCCCAGATCATTCCTTTGCCTAACTACGTGCAGTACTCTGCAACTGAGATGGCTGGAAGATAACGCTGCTCTCTATGTTCCGGGGAAGCATGTATGAGCAACAATGGTGACCTCACCCATGGCACAAATTCAGTAACCTCTCGAGAGGCATTAGCAGAGTGGAAGATGGGGATTATCATCTTGCTTGGCACAGGAAACTACCCATATACCACCAGCTTTCCATTCCTGAAAAAGTCTTTTCATTTGTCTGACTCCAAGCAACTTCAATTGACAGATAGGGAATCTTCACTGGATGTCATTATTTGCTCTTTTGATATTGTCCTAGATTCATTTCAAATTCAAATACTTTATGAAAATTGCATATAGACATCAAGGAGTCCTTTGATTCTGTCAATACAAATGGCCTGTGTAAGATTCAACAAAACAGTTAAATATTTGGTATCTCTACCAAACATTGCTCTGTTGTTTAACTAGACTAGCATTGTTAATATTACTAATTATATCTTTCTTTTTTCTACACGGTCTCAGCAGATTTTTCCCCTCTTTGTTCAGGACACGCACAATCTCAGATACTTGTTTCTGCGCTATGAATGGTGAGGAACAACCTGTGAGCTGTTTGACACAATAACTGCTACACCACAGAGCACTCAAGTTGGGAGAGAAAATATCAAGGAAGTGAACTTTGCCCAAGACAGGAAAAGGATACCATTTGAGCACAACAAAATGAAATACATTAAGGAAAATTTGTTTAGCTACCTGAGCAATGAAGGATCTGTTCAAGTTTTGATTCAAAAACAGTGATACTGGACTATCAATGCTATGGATCTGTGTTTTTGCAAATATAATTGCTCACACAGTCTCATCTCTCTCATGGGTGAAACAAGCTTGATGTTCAGAGCTACATGTTTAGCCTTTTAAAGTTATATAGGTATCCAGTCTCATTGCTACTCACGACTTAAGATTCCCCAAAAATTGCACCAAAACATAAATTTTGTTGAAATTAATTCTTGAAACAATATTTGCAATGCAATCTATAGCTATGTTTCAAATTATTTGACAAGTAAAAGTCAATGGGCGTATCAAAGAATCGCACTAAATTTTGGTTTAAATGTGGTTGCAATTTTCTAAAACAACAAAGATCTGTAGGATACTATTCTACATTTAATGTTTGTGCCACGTTGGTTTCAAGTAAATAGGTTGCATAATGTACTTATTATATAGTTAAGTAATTCTCCTGTGACATTGTTCACTGCAAGTTATGAATGTATGATTTTGCAGCACTTCAAGATGCTTGCCAATTTTATTTAGAGATCATCTGAGATGATTTTTGGCATGACAAATGAACTGCACAACTGCCCATTATTCCATGAATCGTACATCATTCTTTAACAATGTTTTCACTGTTAAACTATGATTTGCAAAGCCAAGAACAGACAATGTTTCTGGATTTCATTATTTTTAAAATTTATTCACTTTTCATCACAGGCATGGGCAACATTTATTGCCCTTCTCAACTACCCTTGGGACAGTTTATAGTCCCAGGTCAGGGTGATGTGTGACACAAATTGCAACTTCCAGATGATGGTGTGCCTGTGTGACTAATACCCTTGTCCCACTTGGTGGTAGAAGTCAGGTTTGGAAGGCGCTTTTGGAATAGCCCAGATGAGTAACCACTGTGCATTTTTTAGATGGCACCCAGTGTAGCCATGGTAGTGAAAGGAATGAATGTTTAACATGGTGGATGGGATACTCGTCAAGCTGGCTCCTTTGTCCTGAATCATATCAAATTTTATTGGAGTTGCACTCAGCCAGTCAAATGAAGAGTATTCCATCACACTCCTGACTTGCACCTTTTAGAAAATGTGTTATAGAAGATTTATTACTTATATGATCGTTGCTGTGCTAAAGTTATTGCATAAGACCAGGTTTGAATTATTAAGCTCTGTTATCTAATCCTAGACTCTCCAAACAGTGGAGAGTTTATTTGTACCTACTACTTTAGTCTGTGAAATCTTTCCTTTTGTTTAACCTTTGGAGTCCAAGTAAATTTATGCTCCTCTCCCTCTAAAGCTGATGTATCCTTCCAACCTTATGATGGTCAGAAATGCTCACACTACGCCAGGTATGTTCTAAGGAGGGATTTTATTTTTTATATATATAGGCAGCAATAGCTTAACTTCTGCTCTGTAGTAGTCCTTTGGAACAAATTCCAACAGTACACTGGCATTCTTTATTGTCTGTACCCTTCCTTAACAGTCTAATGATCCACGTAAATCCCACACCATACCATTAGACAAGGGAACTCTCTACAAAGATTCATACCATTTCTTTGGCGCCTGCTACAAATTCTCACATCTTTACCATCTATTTCAACTCCTTCCTGGCCACGATCTCTGGATGAATTTACATAGTATATAATCTTGACTATTTACTGAACTACAAAGAGACATTCCAATTCCATATACTGACTGGTCACCATCCCCTTAAGGTTTTAATGCTGTTCCACCACCAATCCTGCTTCAGTCCATTTGACCTCATTACTCCTTAGCCAGCTTGTGAACTGATTATCCCAATGGTCTCCTGGATGGCCTCCCATTCTCATTTCATCACAATATTCAACTCACTCAAAATACCACCACTTGTATCAAGTTCTGTACCAAGTCATGACCACTCATCACCATAGTCCTTAATATTCCACAATTGTTGCCAGTCCTATCCAAATTTTAAATTCTCATCCTCATATTTCAATTCACCTTTGACTCAATCCTCCCTATTTCTGAAACCTCCTCCAGCCATACAACTCCCATATACTCACTATTCCTTGGGATGGAAAGCACCACTTAAGTATAAAAATATAACTATGACTTTGAAATCTTAAGTTACTGTCACTTTGTACTATACCCTACAAATCGTTCACCATCATCAGTAGAATAGAATGGTTCATTAGGTAATATGATCATGGAAATACAAGGCAGCTCTATTTACTGCACTCATTTATTGTCTGGACAATATGTATTGTAGTCAAGAACAGTCTTTTGAATATAGAAATGCATATAATGAAGTCAGTCAGATAAACATTGCTTCACTGTTTAGACAGCTGATCATACAGATCAACAAAATTGTCTGTGTTATTTAACTTCAAAGAATTTAGCATTAAGATGCTCTATTTTATGTTGGGATATGCAAACTAAACAAAGTTCCCTGTTTTTGACTGCCAATCAGCTGTCTTCCCTTAATTAAGGATCTGCATATTGAATCAGATCAAACAGACAAGGTCAAATCACCTTTTAACTTTCATATTCAAGGAACACACATAAAATGATCACTTTAGTGAAGTATTCAAGAGCAAACCATACTGTGGAACTCCACACTAGCAATAAGTCAAAATCTTATGGCAAGAAGATTGTCAAGCATGCATCAAGTTTAAGAGCATAATTATAAAGACTGTCTAAGTATTCAACTTTCTTGACCACAGTTAATTCTTATTTGCAACTCAAATCCTAATGGATCAGCATGTGTTTTATTCTTTGATTTCAATTACAGTTCTAAGCTGATATCCAACAATATAAAATCCACATGCATCACATGTACATTGAAGATTAATTTTTGCATGACTATTTCATCCTGTTTCTTTCAAAAATGGTGTTTGCATTGGGACAAGAGTGCTTGTAATGGTTTTTTTTAAATGAGTATCCAAAATTTTCAACCCCATTTATAATATTTTTTCAACATTTGCAAAGCAATTTAAGCTATAACACTTCCAACCTTTTAGGTTTATTTGAATTTTAAATAAGAAAGAATGCATCATTAAAATTAGCCATTCTTGGAGGAAGTGAACTAAATGTGGGGGAAAAAAAACAGGCAATTTAGTTTTAATTAATCATTACTTTGTTTCTTTTCTGAACATGGTCTTTCACACTGATCACATTATCAAGGGAAAAGTGCATTCTTTTCCAGATGTTGTTGCCTAATGCAGCACCATTTACCCACTCAGACAGTGCAATGGCCAAGATTTTCAACTGCCATAAAGTTGTTCTGAACAATGATGACTTCAACAAACACAAACATAGCTCCAAAGTGAAAATACTAACAAAATAAAATTAGGCATACATTTGAAAGGTGAACAGAAAATTATGCATTAAGTAATAAATATTTTTAAAATAATATTTTCTGTGACAAATATAAATTCTTCAAACAAGTTTTAACATCATGTGGTCATGTTTTAAATCATCTTTTGAAAAGGACAAGTCAATGTCAATGTGAGAATTTTAAGAGACCTGCTATTTATTATAAATTAGTATAAACTTCAGATTGTTATTAAAATAGTCAGAGTTGGTAAACATAAAAGAGTTACTATTCTTTTAATTAATATTTAAAAATACCTTGCCAAATACATCAAACTAAATAAATTTCAAGCAACCGCAAATATCTTGCAACAGATTTTACCCTTTACTCCATTAATGAATGAAGTGTCAGTTGCCTTGAAAAGAACTGGATCTCAATAATGACCAAAATATGTACCTAATGTACTACTACATCATTCCATTAGTAAATAATTGACTTTGAGGGTGCTGAATTATAATTTACTGATTAGACTATTTAAACAATCTGAAAAAGAGTTTGCATATGTTTGAAATAAAATATTACCAACTGCATAAATGAGTCAATTAATGTTACATCTGATCCAATGCAGATTTTCCAAAACCTTATTCACATACAACACTTTTAATGAGAACCACATGGGTAAACTTATGATTTGGTGTATGAAACAAAGCTAAATTTCTGTGAGAGGAGCATGTGCTTTGTGTGATAGGAGAATTCAAAGAATTAGTGATTGAAGATATTTTCTATGGAAACAGAAAAAGTAAGATGATTTAAAATAGAGAGCTAACTGAATTTACCAGTGGGCGTGTGCAATAGCAATTATAATCCACTTTCCTCTCCCCCAAGCCTGCTCTCCTTGATCAAATTGGCTTTCTCTACCCCTAGCCTGCTCTCTATTCATGCTGTGCAATGATGACTGTGCCCTTCCCATTATACACATTTCACTTACTACTCCCAGTGATGCCTGCTTTCACTGAACATCACTTCTTTTGATGACCACTCTGCTCACTGCATGGTCATACTCGCTCCACCCACCCCCACACTTCCTCACTCTCACTAACTATCCCCAAAGCATCTTCTAGTACTTGCTCTTCCTCATGTGTCTCACTCCCCAAGCATCCTCACCCATGCCCTATTCCTCAAGCACTTCATTCCCACATCCTCCTCCCCACATCCTTACTCATTTGCTCTAATTAGATAACCTCACAAATTATCCTCCTCTTCACCCCTTTGCAACCTTTCATACCCTCCTTTATCAATCTCACTCACATGCACACAAATATCCTCACTGCAATGATTATGCACACAAATTCTTCCAGAAGAGAACTGAAAGAAGCATGAAAGGGACAGATTATAAGAGGATGCCTTACCTGAATTTCATACAAGTGAGCAACATGGAACTGAACTGCAAACAAAAATTAACAACAATTTTAGTATTGAAACTTAAACAATTTGTTTTGAATTTAATACAATGTAGCTATATTTAATGGGCATGAAGTGACAAACATCAAACCAGAAATCTGGAAATATGCTAACAGCCACAGAAATTCATCCATGAAAAGAATTTCCAAATAAGTTTTCTAAAAAACATTCAAATACCAGATGCTGATGTAGAAATATCTCTGCAAATGAGACATCCAAACGTTCCAATAGATTTTCCAGGATAATAATCACTGAGTTGGAGACTACGTCATTCTTCAAATTGCATTATGCAATAACTATAAATCAGTGGTGCTCAAGTAAAATAAGATTTTCATTTCAAATATTATGCAATAGCAGACAGTACTTCAGGTCCAAATTATTTCTACACGTTTTCACTTGTTTAGCCACATGTCAAGTTTTGTCTTGCATACTTAGCAATTTTTATTTCTATGTTTGCGTTAAAGTTGACAAATTACACAAAAGGAGGCTTAGCATTTATAAATCACATTTCAGAGTTGTCCCAAAGTGCCTCAATGAAGAAAGTATCACAATTTTAACATGGAAAATGTGGCAAGTGTGTGCAGATGTTTGGTGGTGATTACACTTTTTTTTCTTGTGCTTCAAGGTTTTTATAGGAGTATGGGGAGATAGTAAATGTAATGAGGGACAGAAGCTGGGTGGGAGGCTAGTTACATTAATACTGGACTGTAAGTCTGAAAGTAATATGCAGTTAGTGGCAGGATTTTTTTTTACACGTTCACAAATGGCGTTACAGTGGTGTTTTCTTGAAGCAGTGGGAAAGATGTCATTGGGCTTTAAAAATAAAGCCAACAGTGCAACCAAGCTGGCAGCCATGACTTTACTTTGTGAGTAAAGCAAACAGTATCAAGAACAAAAAAATTTGAACACCAGCTTGAATATAATCAATTGGCTTATTTGGGGGCAAGCTGCATGTGGCAGGGCTTGAATAGGACAGACAGCGTGGATCACAAAGCAAGATGACAAAGTAACTAAAGGATTCCAACAACACTCAGAAAACATTAATTGAAAAAGTCAGAGACAACTGAGAGAATGGAAAAGGCATGTGCTGTTTTCAGAATGAAGAGCAACGTATTAGTTTATAGTATGATTGGAGTTATTTACATGCATTATTTCACTTTTTGTTGATAAACATAGTGGAATAATAAATTTTCTAGTGAACCTGGTGAATTTAAAGAGAACAGGAAACATTCAAGAACTCCAAACCCCTGCTCCAGGCGCAAAACACACCCACATCCCCGAAGTTCTGAACTCGAACCACAGCTCTGACCATACACAAGGCCCACAGTCCAGATCCTGGCAATAATCTGGACTCTGCTTTGGCCACACACCCCAATCACAATCTGGACCATGCATTCACACTGTAAACTAAGTGAGCCAGATGCCATACTATCAGCATTTCTGAACAATTGGATGGCAGATTATTGGTGTTTTATTGTACAGAAATAAATAACTGCAATCTAACAATTGCTTGCCCTTTTGGAAAGATTTTTTTCCCCTAGGCAATTCTGTATGACACAAGTCACATTCACAGCCACATTCAGGAATGGATTTGATTTTTTTTGTTTCAGCACTAATTCCACTGAGTGGTGCAGAAGTGTACTCCTGCTCAGAGAAAGATCATCACTGAGCACAACGGCAGAAAGAGAAGCAAAAGACAGCAGAGCAGTTGAGTCGAATTGTCTTGTATTATGCTCAATTGTAACTAGCTGTACTATCATGCAGAGAGAAATAGAACTTCAAGGTCTCCAAGCCTTATTAGCATAAATGGAGGGTTGCATGAGAAGCAGAAGAGGCAAGGCAGGTAGAAAAGTTCAGTGCCTCTTATAAAAGTGTACCATAACCAAAGCTAACAAAAAAATGCCAACTGAAATTTGCTGTATGCAAAATGGATTATTAGTAAACAAAATAATCTATTTTATGAAATCTGAGGTGCAATACTACTGTTTCTACCTAAATCTAATTTAAATCTAATTTAATCTAATTTAAATCTAATCTAAGTCTAATTATTGGACTACTTCTACAATGCTTAATTTGCCTCACAGAAGAAAACTGCTTAGCAAAGGATAACCATCATTGGTCAGGAAATAGGGGATGGAAATTAGTCTGTTGAACAGAAGAAGTGGAATACAAACTAAATTGTCTGAAGCAATTTTCCTGAGGATAGGGGAGGTTTAAAATGAGAGGGGAAAGATTTAAAGGGGACTTGAGGGGCAACTTTTTCCCCCACACAGAGCACAGAGAGTGATGGGTATATGGAAAGAGCTCCCAGAGGAGGTGGTAGAGGCAGGTACATTAACAACATTTAAACAGGTACATCGACAGGAAAGGTTCAGAGGAATATGGGCCAAACGCAGGCAAAAGGGACTAGCTCAGTTAGGCAACTTGGTCGGCATGGACAAGTTGGGCTGAAGGGCCTGTTTTCTGTACTGTATAGCTGTATGACTCTATATGAGGAAGTATTTTTTTTCTGTTGAAGTTAATTAAATTTTGCAGCAGTTCTGGAATTAACATACTTATTCTCACAACCACCCCCTAAAAGGCAATGCACTTCACAAATTTAAACTAGAAATTAAACTGTGGGACTATTTGCATGCCTGGAATACCCAAATAAATACTTCACTGTTGTCTATATTAACATTATACTCAAAAAGTACTTAATAACAGACTTGATTCTGTAATTAAAGAATCGGATATCACTAGATTTTAAGGTATCATTTAAATTTGCAAAAGTAATATGCTTAACTTGGACAGTGGTTACCTTTTTATTACAATTAGCTCTACTTACTGAAAGATCATGCAAAATTCAAAATCATGTAAATGATAATGCAGTCGTTATTCAGAGTATGCAAATAATCAGTAAATGATTACATAGTTGTTAAGCAAGCATGGACTAAGTGAAACTCCAAACAATAACACAAGAGCCTTTACTGGGCTGCAGGTATATTTTGGTACTAAAGTTACGTCCACACAAATTACAAATTGTCATTTAAGTCTATCTCAACAAAATAATTTAATAGGACAAGGTTATTCATATACAGTGGTTGTTTAACAACCTTCAACCCCACACAGTACAAATCCACAGTTAAATAGTTTCCTTGTGTGTTTTTTTTATCCACTACACATTATACACAGTATCAAAAGCACTTCACAATCAATGCAATGCGTTTGAAGTGGTTGCTGCAACATAGCAACTAACATGCAAGGTCCCACAAACAGCAAGTGATATTAACCAAGCTTTCGGCTTAATATTGCTGGTCATGGGTAAGACATGGGCAAAGATGTCCAAAATAAATCACCCACTCATCTTCACAGAGTGTCAGAGGATTTTTCATGACATGTAGGCAGAAACTCAGTTCAACTTCTTATCTGAGAGATTACATTTTCATTCAGCATGACATTAAAAACTTAGCCTATAATATACAATCAAGTCTCTTGTGACCTAGAGGCACTGAAACTAGGGCTGAGTACCTCCCGAGTATTCCACCATTTTCTGTTTTTACTACAGATTTCTAGCATCTGTGGTAGTTTGCTTCTGAAACAAGAGCAATTCTTAAAGTCAGGTCATAACACTGAGTGGGATTTATATCAAATTGTAACAGTAAAACTGAGGAATTACGTTCTTTTCCCTTATGCTGCAAAAATGAGACAACAACAGAAAAATTTAAAGTACATTAACTGCAGTTATTGAGTTAAGTAGTGCTGCTCCAATGACTGGAATATAGATCTACTTTAAACTTAAATGTTTCCCATGGCTAAGTAAACACATTAGATGCTATTGGACTAATCTGTATTATATAAAAACCTCCACAACTGCATTTCCCTGTATTTACAGACTACCTATATTGGGGCAAGCTATCCTGGGACACCATTCAGATGACACAGCCAAATTAAATAGTCATAGATAGATAGATACAGCTAAGGAAGCTATCCAGCCATTCCAGTCTCTGCCAGCTCCTTGGTGGAGCAATCTTGATAATTCTACCCTTTACTTTCTCCCATAACACCTTGAATTCCAATAGTCTCTGGATGCTCCATTCAGTCTGAAATATTAGCACTGAATGTTTTCCCATCACCCTTTTGGGGCAGAATTTTCCAGATTCCCATTATCCATCACTAATTTCTCTAAAATTGGATGTAGCTTACTTAAACCACTCCATGAATTGATGTGGACAAAAGGAGTGGAGATAAATTGAGATTGTATCCACTTTAGAACACACCTCAGGAAGTACTCAAATATTTGTTGAATTATTTGAAAACCATTAACTAATATATACTAACAAAATTTCATTAGATCAGCTTTATTAATTTATATTATCTTGACTTTTAGTACTCAGCACTCGAAATATGAACATTTTAAATACTGATCACATCAAAAACTAATTCAGTGCTACCATTTAGTCTCTTTTATGCTCAATAAACAATGTTTTAGAGTCAAGGAATAAGAAAAGTTTCCATCTTTACCCAAGACAAAAGACTCTCATTTTTCAACACAAAATGCAAACACAACAGAGGTTTTATAATTTTTCTAATATACAAGAACTGAGTGTCATCAATGCTAAAAATGATACAACTCTGAATTTCAGTAAGATCTATTTGATAACTGTTAGGATAAGAACTCATAAAAATATCCACGTTAAATATTGCAGTGGAATTTTATAACTAATTCTAGCACTGTCTGATTGAACAATACAGTGTGCGCAACCTAGGTTGCCTACATATAAATGTACATATTACAGATCAAATAGATATTTGTGCAACTGGAGAAAAAAAGCAGGAAACATTAAATGAAGAGTTCAACGTGATTTTAAGGTGTAGATCAATCTTCACAATCATGCTTTGATCTACATTTTCCTAAAAAAAAATTGTATCCTGTCCAATTAGCTCTTCATCTCCAGCATCTATCTGCTCATTTCCAAGATACATATATGGTCTCCAGAAATTCATTCACATGCTGCAATTATAATTGCTGTACACAGAAGATACAGAAGCCTGAAAGCACGTACCACCAGACTCAAGGACAGCTTCTATCCCGCTGTTGTAAGGCTATTGAACAGTTCCCTAGTACGATAAGATGGACTTGACCTCACACTCTACCTCGTTATGACCTTGTACCTTATTGTCTACCTTCACTGCACTTTCTCTGTAGCTGTGTGTTGTTTACTCTGCATTGTTTTACTACCTCAATGCACTGTGTAATGAATTGATCTGTATGAACAGTATGCAAGACAAGTTTTTCCACTGTACCTCTGTACATGTGACAATAATAAACCAATTCCAATTCACCATCAGGACAAGTTGGCTCTACAAATGCATTCAACTAAAACTACGCATTGTAATTTATAAGCATCAGCAGTCAAATCTAATAAAATTTTCCAGGTTAGTCATTGCACAAGCAATCAAAGGCTACAATTTAACTCTGAGTCCTTGTTTGGGTGAATTTCACAAAATCTGTACATGAATATGAATGCAGAAGTGTCAAAAGTTCCCCTTCCCATTGTCTCATGACATAACCAGAGACTTTGCAGTGGTGTGCAACACAGAATATCACAGACTATTGGCACCTTCACCCAGACAGCAGATGTTCCTGGTGTTTATACAGTAATACTAGGATGAATTATTTGTTACTATTTACCCCATCTAACATAGCCTTAGACATGATGGCCTGACAATCAAGTTGAGAAGCAGCATACACTGCAATGAACTGCTTTAAAATAGATTTTTCTTATTGAGAAACAGTATAAAATTGCCACCATTAGCTAATAAAACAGAAATGAAGCATGGACCACATTCTTAGCCCAGGTCGTTCTAAATCTGTACATTCATTGCCTGGTAAAACAAAGAATATTTTAGTTTGCCATCATCTTTGATAAGGCAAATGCAGAATTGGGGGATGCTCATTGCCTCACCTTGTTTTCATTTTGTCCTCACATTATTTTATCTGGCAAATCTTTCTTGTGAAAGTTGTAAATAAAGATCAAGAAAAAAGCCTTGTTGAATACTGAACTGGAGTGCTGCATCTAATTCTTGTTTTCCATAAGTCAAAGTGGCTGCCAAGAAGCTTTACCAGAATGTTTCCAGGGATAAGGAATTTCAACTACCTGGTAAGACTAGTGAAGCTAGACCTGTTTTGCTTGGAACAAAGAAGGTTGAGAAGAAATTTGACAGAAGTGTACAAGATTAGGTTCAGATCTGGTAAATACAGGGAATAAAACAATACAATGGAATTAATAAATCATGCAGCGTCTTTTGAGAGAGAAACAGAGTAAACATTTCAGGTTATTGATGACCTTCCAGCAGAAGTAGGAAAAGTTTGAAATCAAACATGCCTCAAGTTGCAGTCAGGGGGGAGCAGTAAAATGAATAAAGGGTCATCTGTGATACAGAGCGGGCTAATGTAAAGGGAATGAATTGAGGGCTGTCACTTCTATCAGAAAATTGTTCAAGGGCCAGGGCTACAGGGGTCATGATCCACAAGGGGATGGAATCAATCATGCCATTCAAAATTGAATTGGATAGGGGTTTGAGGGGAAACAATTAGTAGGTCTACATGAAAGAATTAGAAAATGGAACTGGTGGGATAGCTTAACAAAGAGCTGGTACAGACCCACTGGGCCAAATGGCCTCCTCCTTTGCTGTAACAATTTTATGATATTAACATATACTATTAAACATGTTAAGGAAGAAACCTGAATATTGAATCCAAAATGATATTTACAAAAATCTTATTTGAATGTCATATGAAAACATGCAATTAATTATACATTCCAAATGCAACATAAAATATTTTTCTAAGGAATTTAACATTAAAAAATTACTTACTTTCTGCTTTGGACAGAGTGCAAGGGTTGGAATCAATCAATGCCAACTGAAAATGCTGCCAAAGAAAAGAAACAATATCAATTTAATACTACCACAAACACTTAAACACGTTAATTAAACAAGGAGGAAAAAAAGACATCCAAGATAAAATGTGAAGTTCTATCTTGTTCACAACTGGCGGGAATAAAAAGCACTGTACAACTATAAGTGCATCTTTTAATAATAATATTTAAAATGTTTCACAAGGAGTACAACTTGAAGGTATTCCATGAAATGTTTTAAAATTATACTTCATAGTTTGCACACTTTTAACAATTTCTAGCAAAATACCAAGAAAGTATACTGGAAACATCCCAAATGAATTTGCTCTACTTAACTTAGATAAGACAACCTATGCAAATGCTTTACAAATTTTTTAAAAATCCAGGAAACAAAACAGTCTCACACAAAAATGCTTTGAACACCGATTAAAATTCCAGAATAAAAAAAACATACATATACTTAGGCAACAGTTAATTTCATTCAAATTGGTATTCTCAAAAGCCTTCATTTGCTCTTAATTTGCTATGACTGTAGTCTTGGTTTTATTACAGCCTGTTTCAAGCTTTATTTAAATATACCTCATGAGCTGCTTTCATCGGTAGATGACTTGGATTCAGTTAATTTGGTTTTGATCACCACTTATGTTAAGCACTTGCTTTAACCTTCTACTGTTTTATTTTTCTGGCAACTTTCTTTCAAAAGATACAAATAAACCCAGTGATGAACAGACAAAGCAAGTAGCTATTTGTCAAAACCAGTGCTGACAGGAAGTATTGAAACAGGGCTTAAAGCATTTCCTAAAAAGCAAAAAAAAGCTTCTACGAAGGATCACCAAATACTGATTAGCAGAGCAATCATATCTGGCCAATTTCTTATCCCTCCAACTGAAGCATTACTATTGTTATCTTGTAATGCACCCTTAGTTCCACATAAACAGCACATTTACAAAGTAAAAATGTGCAAGCTCCCTTTAAATAAAAAGACTGCTTGGTAATCTACGGGCACTATTTAAACCAAGAATTGGCAAAGTCTCACATTTACTTGAGGAAGAACTATTTCAGTTGGTCGATGCACTGAAGTTACAAGCTTGGTGTAGTCAGACACTGAGAAAATGGAGTTTGTATCTATAAAGCTGAACTTTAAAATCAATGTAGCATATCCATTTTTAAAAGTAAGAACACCATAGCACCCGTAGCTCAAAGTTCATCTAATTTATAATCTATGGTGAACAACTGCTGATCCAATTTTTAAAGATTACCACTAAACATGAAAGAGTTCAATAAACTTTGAAAAATAATTTGCTTCATTACTTCTTAATGTATTAAATTTTACTTTATGGGAAGGCATGGACAGATGAATATTATTGAACACTTTCTCCTGTGACAGTAATGGAAAAACTTGAAAGATGAAAAACGTTAAACAATTACCTTTTAGCAGTATATAGCACATAGCAGTCTCAAATTAGTGCCATCAGGATGGTACGGAAACATTAAACTAGTAATTTTCTTAACATTTGAGAATAAGCTGCAAATAGGACAGTAAGCATATTCCTGAGTATCTAGAAACCTATTCATCTCTCTTTTGAAAGAGCACAACTGAGCCTCCACAGCCTGCCAGGATAGAGAATTCTAAAGGTTCACCAGCCCCAAGTGAAGAAATTTCTCATCTCAGTTCTAAACAGTCTAATCCTTATTCTTAAACAGTAACCCTAGCCCTTGGCTCCTCTATCAGAAGAAACATGCTCCATGCATCTAGTTTGTCAAGCCCTTGAAGAATTTTTTTTTGAATTGTCAACAAGATCTTCTCCTAATAGTCCTGGTCTACTCAACCTTTCCTTATATGGCAAAAGCATCATCCCTGGAACAAGATAAGCGAACCTTCCCAACAGTCGGTCTATGGTAAATAGATCTTTTCTATAGATAATTCTGCAGGTGTCATCTTAAGCCCTACACAACTACAGTAAGACTTACTCCTGTATCCAAATCTCCTCATAACACACCATTTGTTCTCCTAATTATTTGCTACACCTGCATGTTAGCCTTCAGTGACATATACAAGTATTCCTAGGTCCTTTTAAACATCAGAACACCAATATCTCACCATTTGAGAAATGCTCTTTTCTTTACATTTTTGCCTCACTGTCATGTTCTCATGTAATAACTCAGCTTGTTCATATCCCCTTGAAGCCTCTTCGCATTCTCCTCCATACTCACAAATTTGGGAAATATGACATTTAGTCCCTTCATCCAAATTGTTGATACATATTGTGAACAGCTAACTCCCAAGCATGACCCCTGCGACAGACACGAATTAAAGCCTGCCTGTCCATTTCCTCCTATTCTTTGCTTTGTATTCGATAACCAATTCTCTATCCAGGACAGCATGTTACCCCCTCCCCACCAATTCTACATGCTTTAACCTTGTTGACCAACATTCTGAAAGAAATTTAATCAAAAGCCTTCCAAAAATCAAATTACACTGACTCCCCCTCATTTATTCCAGTAGTTTAATCAAACATGATTTTCCTTTCATAAATCCATGTTGAGCCTGCTCAATCCTATTACTCTTTTCAACGTGTTCTGTTATTACATCTTTCATTATAGATTACAGCATTTTCCCTATCACTGACATTTGCCTAACAAGTTAGCAATTCTGTCCCTCCTTTCTTAAATAGTGGGGTTACATTTGCTACCCTCCAACCCACAGGAATGATTACAGCATCAACAGAATTTTGGATGATGCTAATTGGAGGATCCACTTCCTCTGTAGCCATCTCTTTCAATATTTTGAGATGCTTATCATCAGGTCCTTGGGACTTAACAGCTTTCAAATTCACCAGCTTCTCTAGTATACTTTCTGACCAATCCTTTAATTCCTTATTCTGCTTGACCCTTGATTCGCTAGTATATCGATCAGGTTTTGTGCATCTTCTTCTGCGAAGAAAGATCCAAAGTAATTGTTTAATTTTACCATTTCCCATTATAAGTCATCCTTTCCCTTTCTTTTAGGAGCCCACATTTATCTTGCTAATTGTACCTTATCATGTGCATAAAAGCTCTTACAATCTGTTTATACATTTTTCGTCAGTCTACTCTATCCTGCCTGTTTATCAAGTCCTTGATACTCATTTGCTGAGTTCTAAACTGCTCCCAGTCCTCATGCCGACTGCTACTTCTGGCAACATTACAAGTCTCTTCGTTCAATTTAATATTACCTCTAATTTCTCATCAGTCACCAATGAATCACTCATCCTTCTAAGTTTTTGAACCTTAAAAGGAAGATATTTCTTTTGCAAATTATACATTATTTCTTTAAATTCTAACTATTGAAAGATATGATGATACTCAGCCAATGTCCTCTCAATCAAGCGCATCCAGCTCTTCTTGTACCTTCCTTTGTTGGAATTTAAGAGACAAATTTTACATTGAATTACTTTACTTTCAAACACAAAGTAAAATTCTATCACATGATGATCACTCTTCCCCAAAAGCCACTTCACAAGAAAAATAATCAATCAACCCTTTCTCAATACATAAAATGAAATCCAAAACAGCCATTTCCTCCATCAGCTCTTCAACATCCAGGCACAAGACAACCTGAAAATTATATCAAACCAATGTATCCCATGTGTTTTGACTGTTTGATTCCCTTTATAAAAGGCTACGCAGTTGTTAATGCCCAAGTGGCAAACTTCAAAAAGCCAATCTATGGTTTGTCTAATTAAATATGTCTATTACCATGGAAGCCTTTGTGACAGGTGTTTACTGGAACCTTCCCCAGAGAATTACTTAGCACACAAACATGAGCAAAGAGGAAAAAAAAGTACTGAAGGTGATCCCAATCAGCAAATAAGCAAGCATTCAATTTGTAAAACCTCAATTTTTACTGGATTGTACTAACCACGATAATTTATTTTGCATCGCCTGAAGAATGGTTCCATATATCAACCAGCCACTACTTGTATACTAGTAGTGGAAATCTGGCATCCTATGTGTGCATGCTGTGTTTCACGTCTAAGATATCGTCAGATAAGAGAGTTTCATCACCTAATAAGCTAAATTATGCCGCCTGATAAACATATGCCATGATCTCAAGCTTCAAGGATCTGTACAGCCCATTCCTATTTCTATTAGCTTAGGCAATGATGATCAGCAAACTATGTAATTACATGCCACATGACAGATGTGATAATTGGAGGGTTGTGGGGGGCATTGAATCAAACCCAAAGCTAATGTTCATTTCCACACATGCACTTGAAAAGGGGGCAATTTAGTCTCAAATCAGCACAAATCAGTTCCAAATTTCCTCCTCCTCTGCAAGCACCAAACTCAGCGCTCAACTATTCCTCAGCTAGAATTAGAACCGTGGGAAATAATATTACTATATAAACTACGATATGCAAAGTTCAGAAAAAAAATTACTGCTTAAATATCTTTATCTATACTTTAGGATTGTTGCTGCTTGTTATGTACATTACAACAATCTGGATGTGATTGTAGGAATAAATAGCAAATTGGCAGATAACATGAAGGTTATGGATTGGCAGGAGGCTACAGATTGAAAGTGATCATTTGGTAAGATGGGCAGAGAAATGGTAAATGAAATTTGATCCTGAAAATATATATTTTGGGAGGATTAGTAAGGCTAAGGTATACAAAATGAATTTTAGGACACTAGTACCTCAGAAGTACTGAAGATAGAGGACCTCAATGTATAGATCCAAGGATCCCCAAAGTTGCAGCACAGGTAGATAAGGTAGTTAAGGAGGGATATGGGATACTTGAGAAATAATTTTTTCACCTATAGGGCAGTTGAAACCTGGAATTCAGTGTCTGAAGTGATGGTGGAGGCAGATAGTTTCACAAGTGCTGGGAAATGGGATTAGTATCGATAGACTGAACAGTGGGCCGAAGGGCTCGTTTCCATGCTGTACGATTCAATGACTCTCACACTGAAATAAGACAGCACTTTGAGCAACAAAATACAAAATCAGTTTAACGTGGTCTGATTTTTTTTTCTGATAGAACAGAATATTTCCCCAATTTACCATTAATAAAGTCACAAGGAATGTAATGGCAATCCATCAGTGCAGAAAAAAGATCTGGCATGAATTTGCTTTGTCATATTTCAAGTATCCTTCTTGTAAGGTCTTATGTAAATATATGCATGCCACAATTCTCATATGTCCCATTTCTTTCCCATAAGACATAGGAGCAGAATTTGGCCATTCAGCCCATCGAGTCCGTTCTACCATTCAATCATGGCTGATTTATTTTTCCCTCTCAACCCCATTCTGCCTTCTCCCAGTAACCTTTAACACCCTTACCAATCAACAACTTATCAACCTCCACTTTAAACATACCCAATGACTTGGCCTCCACAGCCATCTGTGGCAATGTATTCCACAGATCCACCAAAAGAAATTCCTCCTCATCTCCGTTCTAAAACGATGTCCTTTTATTCTGAGGCTGTGCGCACTGGTCCTAGACTCTCCCACTACTGGAAACATGCTCTCCACGTCCACTCAATCCAGGCCTTTCAATATTCAGTAGTTTTCAATGAGATCCCCCCCTCATCCTTCTAAACTCCAGTGAGTACAGGCCCAGAGCCATCAAACGCTCCTCATACGTTAGCCCTTTCATCCCCAGGATTCTTGTAAACCTCCCCTGGACCCTCTCCAATACCAGCTTATCTTTCCTTAGATATGGGGCCCAAAACTGGTCACAATACTCCAAATGTGGTCTGACCAACACCTCATAAAGGCGATGGTTGATGCAGATATTTTAATTCTAATTCAGTTTGAACTGTAATTGCTTTATGTATGTTTCTTAAAGGCAAAAACATTGCTCAAGATATTGATTTCATCCACCATTTTACTCCTAGTTTGAAAGAGAGGCTTGAAGAATTTGAAGGAATATTTTTAATTATATTCATCAACAACAAGCAAACTGTTCTTTTCCACTTTATATACAGTTGTTGATATTTTTAACTTAATGGCCTCAGCCTATTTCATAAACCTGGTACTATTTTTTGGCATATTTAATACTTTGTCAGCTGAACCAAGGTGCCACAACCTGACAACAACACCTGATAAATGCAAATATGTTTCTGCTCTAATGAAAAGCCATGTCTCTCAATGAGAGTTTTTTTGAATTTGAACTTCTCCAAATATTTTAAAATCAAGTCAAGTTTCATATTTCCTACAATAACATATCAGTCAGAAACACAATCAACTAGGGAGAGAAATATTTAAAGAAATACTTCTGAAAATTCATGTACCAAATTTCCTTTACTTGTTAATTCCAGAAAGAAATTCACTATTTTTTTCTGCCATGTTATCCAACTGAAGGACATTGCACATAAAGACTTTCAATTTGATTGAACCCATCGCTTAAGAAATCAAGAGATAGGGTGATGACAGACATTTTTAATCATTTCAAATTTAATTACTAATTTCACAACTGGACATCCCTTAAAAAGAAATTGCACGTCTTTTCTCTAAAAGCAGAATCCGACTTGAAGTGCAAATGGAGTTAATGCTGTATTAGCTGTGTTATGCTGTTTTCTTCATTATATGCAAGAATCAAGTTTTAAAAAAAAGTATAAAAATATATTAATATGCTCCTCTGCCTTCATATTCCCCTTTCCCAAAGGTGAAAGTGGTATTAGAGCACAAGGAACAGCTAACTCAATAATAATCCCATGGCTTGCTTGCAATAATCAGTTGCATGGCAACACTTATTACCCAATGAAATAATTATATGTAGCTTTTGTTTACAACAGCCTTAAACAAAGTTCTTCACTTGATTTCCAAATCATTCTGAAATACCAATGAAAATCAGCCTTTTCTTTTTTTTTAAAAAAGTTACATATTTTATTTTTAAAACTACAACTCCTCTTGTTAGTCACTGTACAAGAAAAAGTCTTTCTTTCAGCATTTCTGCATTAACAAATGAATTCCACATATTCACCAGCAGAACGTTTTTAGAATGTAGACATCAATCAACAGGGAATGCAGAAGGGTAGCACCATGCCGACCTAAACTGACAAGTAGACAATCCATCTTTAATATAATTTTTTTAATACTTATTTATTAGTCATATGTACATAGAAACACAGTGAGATACGTTTTTTTTGCATTAACAACCAACACAGTCTGAGAATGTGCTGGGGTCAGCCTACAAATGTCACCATGCTTCCAGCACCAACATAGCACGAACATAACTCCTAACCTGTACGGCATTTGGAATGTGGGAGGAAACTGGAGCACTCAGAGGAAACCCATGCAATCACAGGGAGAATGTACAAACTCTTTACAGAGAGGGGCAGAATTGAATCCGAGTCGCTGGCGCTGTAAAAGCGTTACACTAGCCACTACACTACCATCAGCTTCCTCACAAGATTCCCAATCACACCTCCAACTTTCAGCCAATTTGATTCACTCAATCCACCTCAAGGCAAGCTATTCCAGTACCAGTTTCAACCCAGCATTTATCTGAGGCAGTGAAAAATTGCCCAGATATGTCACGTTCATAAAAAAAGCAGGACAAATCCAATCTGGCTAATTATTGCCCAGTTTGGTTTTCACCATAACAGTTCGGGTCCAGACATCTTCACAGCCTTGGTCTAAATCTGAATCAAAGAACTGAACTCCAGAGACGAAGTGCAAGTGAAAGTCCATGACATGAAGCCAGCATTTGACCAATTGTTCTATCAAGGAATTCTGGTAAAATTCGTCATCAGGCATAAAGGGGAGAAAACATTCCAATGGCTGGAATGACCTCACCCTTAAAAAGCTGGCATGGTTGTTGAAAGTCAATCATCATAGCCACAGGACTGTGTCCTTTGCATAACCATCTTCATCAATGGCATTCCTACTAACACAAGGTCAAGAGTGGGAATGTTTATTGATTACTGCACAATGTCCAAGTCCAATAAGAATTCCTCAGCAAATAAAGCAGTTTATACATGTATAAACAAGATAACATTCTAGCGTGGGCTAAGAAATGCCAAGTAATATTTACATCATATATCAGTGTGAACTAAAAATCATCTCCAACAGAGTCCAACCACTTCCTCTTGATATTTAATGTCATTGTCATCACCCGTATCTTTCATCAACTGCATTTGGAGGGGGTAGAGTGGGAGGGTTGCAAATGAACAAAATTCAACTGGACCAGCCACAAATATTAGTGACCAGTGGTGTTCTGCAGGTATCAGTTCTGGGACCCCTGCTTTTTGTGATTTATAAAAAATTACTTGGATGAGGATGTGGAAAAGTGGGTTTGTAAGTTTGCTGATGATACAAAAGTTGGTGGTGTAGTGGATAGTGTAGAAGGTTGTTGTAGATTACAGCAGTATATTGATAGAATGCAGACCCGGGCTAAGAAGTGGTAGATGGAGTTCAACACAGTTAAATGTGAAGTGATACACTTTGGGAGATCGAATTTGAAGGCAGAATACAAGGTTAATGCCAGGACTCTTAGCAGTGTGGAGGAACAGAGGGATCTTGGGGTCCACGTCCATAGATCCCTCAAGGTTGCCGTGCAGGTCGATAGGGTTGTTAAGAAGGCGCATGGAGTGTTGGCCTTCATTAGTCAGGGTAGAGTTCAAGAGCCACGAGGTGATGTTGCAGCTCTATAGAACTCTGGTTAGACCACACTTGGAGTATTGTGTTGAGTTCTGGTTGCCTCATTATAGGAAGGATGTGGAAGTTTTGGAGACGGTGCAGAGGAGATTTACCAGGATGTTGCCTGGATTGGAGACCATGTCTTATGAGGACAGGTTGAGTGAGCTAGGGCTTTTCTCTTTGGAGAGGAGGAGGATGAGAGGTGACAATGATAGAGGTGTACAAGATGATACGAGGCAGAGATCGAGTGGACAGTCAGAGACTTTTTCCCAGAGCAACAATGGCTAACATGAGGGGACGTAATTTTAAGGTGATTGGTGGGTGTCAGGGGTAAGTTTTTTTTGACAGAGAGTGGTGGGTGCGTGGAATGCACTGCCTGCAGAGGTTGTGAGGGCAGATACATTAGGGACATTTAAGAGACTCTTAGATAGGCACATGAATGATAGAGGGGGACGATGTGGGAGGGAAGGGTTAGATAGATCTTAGAGCAGGATAAAATGTCGGCACAACATTGTGGGCCGAAGGGTTTGTACTGTGCTGTATTGTTCTATGTTCTACAAGAGCAGATCAGAGGCAGGGTATCCTCTACCGACTTACTCCCCTCCTAACAACCCACAACCTTCCCGAAAGTCAGGAGCATTGTGGAAAAGCAGAAAAGCCTCCAATTGCCCAGATGATTACAGTTCCAATATTATCCAGGACAAAGCACCCTGATAGATTGATGCCTAATTCACCATCAGCACACTGTGGCTACAATATTTATGACTATAAGTTGTACTGCAGGTATTCACCATATTACTCCCAACACTACCTCCCAAACCATCCATCTCTGATCCTGAGGAGGACAAAGGCAGGTGAGTATGAACACCACCATTTGCACATAATCCTGACTTGGAAATATACTACCAGTTAATCATTGATGCTGGGTTTAAATCCTAGAACTTCCTATCAAACAGTATAGTGGGATTACCTCCACCAGAAAGATGACAACAGTTCAAGGTGATACTTCCATCTGTTCAAGGTCAATTATAATGGGAACGCACATAAATGAATAAATTAAAATAATGCTCAGTGAAAATCCTCGTCTAATCAAAACACTGAACCAACTAACTGGCAGGATTTTTTTCTTTTGCACAATTGCAAAGCAGTATCAGAAAAAAACAATAATTAAGTTCTCATTGAGGAAGGCAACAGGGAGTGGGGGAATGTACAACTGACATTTAGCTGAGGAGTTCATATAGGAAGTAATTGTCAAACAGCAGAAAAATACTGCCAAACTGTAACTCAGTTCAGTGCTTAAGATGCCTACTGAGAGAGAGGGTCAACTGGGAAAGTGAGAGTAACCTGAAAATCGGACAGGAAGAATTTTTAAAAAGGAAGAAGGGGCAGAATGAGTGAGAGCTGGTTGTAACACATCCTTCTCAAATGGGCTGGGAGAAGCACTTGTAAGTAACTCAAACTACAGATTAGGCAGTTTTTCTTTTAGATTTTGTGCCATTGATAAGTATCCTGTAAAAAAAAATGAATTGAAACTAGCCTAACCTCTTGATATCAACCGAGAACAATTTCCTTTCCATCTCCAAAACAGAAATAAGAATGTCATTCCATTCTATTCTATCCATCATCTGAGAAGGAACAGCAACTTTCGAAGCCAACAGAAGTGCAGAATTAGAGGAAAAGAGAAGAAAATGGAAAGGGAGGCAGCAATAACCAAAGCCCAATCTGCCATCTGGAACTACCTGTCCTGAATGCAGAAGAACTTTCAGAGCCAAGATTGGACTCATAAGCCACTTGAGAGCCCATAAATAGATCAACGTAACAAAGACCATCATCCTTGACCTCAAGGGATAGCCATGATGATGACCCATCTCACAATGGGTGCTTTTCTTTTACTGAGGGTGATATACAAAAATTTGAACTCATGCCAAAATCTACACACATGCTAATGCACTTCCTCCAAGGTGCACCAGAGCAGCTTATGAATAAACATTCATTGTGGAAAAATTGCTTGACCTCCATTCATCACTTTCTCTTCAGTGATGCCAAAGGGGCAGGAATTTTTTTCTTGCATTTAGGTGAGAGGAGATTACAAAGTGTGACCCAATCTCACCATAATTCAAGCAAAATTAAATTTGAAATGGACTGAAATTTTTTGCCACAAATTATCAAAAATGTTCTCTGATATTTCTAGTAATCACATACAGCAAAAATCTGTATGTTCTCTGCTACCTCATGATTTTCCCCAGGTAATGCAGTTAAGTTGTTAGGTTAACTTTTAGGTGACAGTAAGTTACCCACCGTGTTGGTGGTGGATGAATTGGAGGTGCTAATGGGGTACGTGAGAGAGAATAAATATAGGGAGATAAGTGGATTATTCCGATTGTTCTAAGAGCTGCCACAGATTCAATGGGTCATATGGCCTCTTTCTATAGCTTAAGAAAATATGAGAATAATTATGGAAACACCTAGAACAATGCTTTTAGAGTTCCCCCCCCCCCCCCAAATGAGAGCCAAGGGTTCAGAAGGGCAGTATTAAATAAACCAGACTGGTTAAAGAAAATGCAGGGGTACCAAGATTTGCTTTCGAAATAAATTGTACATCACAACAGAATTTTTACTTTTGGTCTATTGCTGATGGATCATTTTCTGGGTTAAAAAAGCTTGAGCAGGGTAAAGAGGTGTGGCTTGTAAACAAAAGTTATTGAACAAACGTAACTAATGAAATTTACTGATTTTTTTTAAACGACCTTTCATAAAGATCTACAAAAACATTATGAATATAAATTAGAAAATGATCTTGTACAAATTAAAAGTAGATTATTTAAATACAACTGTTCAAAACATGCAATTATATCCCAGGGCGAACTAGCACAAGGTATCACAAAGAACTTTAGGGAGTTGCAAATTACCAGATCAACAATTCACTTATCCACCTAAACAGGCAACTCTTTTCATAGGATGGAAACCATTTGCTATATTTCTCGAAAGGCAGACATTACATAGAAAAAAGGAATGTTCAACCATTTAGCATAGCCAAAAGAGTTGCAAGTTTTCTTTAAAACTTAACTCTAGTATGAAACTGTTGAATGCAGCTTAATTGTTGCAACTATCTCTTAGAAAATGTACTTGAAACCATTTTCCGTTAACATTTTGCCATGTGAGCAAACTGCAGAGCAAATACAATCCTAGTTACATCTTTTACAACCATACTTAGAAACCTCATCTTCAGAATCTGCAAATTCTACCTAGAAAACAAGGTATTTCTCTGGAACTAAATACTAGAGAAAAATGCATAAACAGATCACTGAAATGTTATTATACTTACTAATATACCATATTTCCACAGAACCAAATCTACATATTAAATGAGAAAAATATTTTCTGCATATAACTTTACCACACAGTTATATCAGGTTTGACACTTCAAACTCCAATGGAGCTGTTTAACAAGTAAAAGAACGCAAATAAAAGTCAAGATGCAAACATATGCTTTATTCAAACTTACCCCAGGGTAGGATGAGGAAGCTGAATATAACACAAGAGAAAGCTATTTCAGCATATTTATTGTTAGAGTGATATTCCTTTTCTGTTGTAGATTGCTCTTTGTTCAAATAACTAGGACTCTGAAAGCTATTCGTTAATCACACCACTGGAAGCCAGCCAAGTTCTCTTTAGTAGGTTCGTTAGTGGGAGGACGACGTGCAGCACGTGCAGCAGAATCATCTCATTAAGCTCTCCTGTTTCCTCAGAAATCAAGATTCGTTTGTCTTGCAAGGAACAGGTTGAGGTCATACAGCCATATGAGCAATAGAAAATGCAAAAGATTCCCCAGCATTGAGGCAAAGCCATTTACAAAGCAGCATTTTTCATTCAATGCCTGCAGTCAAACTACAGTACAGTTTATCCACAATGGATTTAGCAAAAAAAAATCACAGCCCCCAAAAAATAGTTCAGTTATTCCCTTTCCCTATTCACTTGCAATATACCAAGAGAACAGTTTGGAAGAAAGTGAAGTTCACTGAAAATTCCAACACCATATTTCAAAACTGGTTAGTTTTTATGTTCTCTATCTTGAGCACTATGCTGTCCCATTTTTGTATGATTTTGTTGTTTACAATATCACTGCTTGTCAGATTGAGAATTACTACTGAGTGCCAAATGCAGGAATTACTTGCTTTTTCTTTATATTTTAAGTTTTTATATCTTTTATGTGAGAAAGAATGCATTTTATAAAAAATGTTGTGAAAGCCATTGGAAATAATATACAAGATAATAAGAAAGAAGGAAGACAAAGTCTCATGGCAGCACAACTACACAGCAAGAAGGTCCTGCTTGTTGATTCAATGGAGGATTAAGTACCTTCTTGTCTACAGAATGTGATTTGCAATTTCTCCAAAATTTGGATCTTAATTTTCAAGGTCTATTAACAGGAATTAATATTTTGTAAATAAACAAAGTCAAAATTATTCAAAAATATGAAAGAAAGGGTAGGAAGGAGGCAAGGAGTGGTGCAGATGTGACCTATTAGTAAAACTTTAGTTTGAATACTTAAAGCACAGGTTTTTAAACATCATTACTGCCTAAATATCTGATCTGACAAAAAGCATCACACCATATTCCCAACAACTAAAAAGTTACTCAAACTATTAAAGATATTTACATCATAAACTTTCATTCTGATGTGTTTGTGATGGAATAGCTATTCAACACATTATCTTTTCGAAGATGTAATACAATTCTGGGCACCCATTATGATTGAAGAAATAAATCAAAGAATTTTATATGTTCCAATGAAATCAGGAAAATGACTGCATTCTATCCCAGTCAAAATACAGTTAGGATGCATTTTGTCTCCATTTTTCTTGCTACCTGATCATTTAGGGTGACTAGGGTAAAAGTATCTGAATTAGCACATGAAGAGCCATAACCTGCAGGTTTGTGGACAAAGAGCTGGGAAATGAGATTAACCTGAAGTCTACTTTTGGCTGGTTTGACATGATGGGTCTGATGGCCTTTTACTGTGTTGCCAATGTCCACGATTCAATCATGTCATGAAAATGCGTACAAAGTTTACAGGACAAGAGTGTAATGTAATAGGATGCATCTTTACAGTGGACAGTACGTACAGGAGAACTGGGAAAGCTAAACCTTCTGAAAGTAATAGTTTTGTTTTGTAGAATGCTTATGATAAAAAGAGATTGACTCAGGCACACAACCTCTTCAGGGGCCAGTGAAGACTGAGACAGCCAATTATTTCAAATGTGGGAGCAGACGGATCCAACCTACAGTCTGGTGACACACTCCTGGTTGAATTCAAAAATGCCACCTGCATGCACATGCAAGGCAGGAGCATGGCACCACAAAGAATCTTTATTAAACATTCACTTGGCCACAAATGGAAAAAGACATCCAATTTTGTGCATCATTTGTAAAATGTGGGACCAAGGCTTTTGAACCTACACAGAAGAGATTAACTAAATTGATTCCAGGGAGTAGGGATTTAATTATGTGGATTATCTGGAGAGGCTGGGTTTGTTCTCCTTGGCACAGATCTAGCTGCAAGGGAATCTGATGGAGGTACCTAAAATTATTAAGAGTAGCATGGCAGTGCAGCAGTTAATGCTGCTGCCCCACAGCTTCAGGGTTTAATCCTGACCTTGAATGTTGTCTGTGTAAAGTTTGCACATCCTCTCTCCATGACCACATGGGTTTCCTTCAGATGCTCTGGTTTCTTCCCACACCCTAAAGATGTGCTGCTCAATTAATTGTCTACTGCCGGTTACCTTTTGGTACTGGTTAATGACAAAAGGAATCAAAGGAATGTTGATGGGCATGTGTGAGGGAGAACAAGTTGCAAGAACACAATATAATGAAGAGGAGTGGGATTAATGTGATTACTTTCCTAAAAACCAGTATGCATTCTTTTAAATCAGGACAGAATAGTTTGAGAGAAACTGCTCCAAGTTGCTGAGGATTCGAGAGTTAAGAGGCACAGATTGGTGAATGGCAAAGGACCAAAAGTGACATAAGCAAAAATGTATTTTTATGCAGCAGGTGGTTACATTCTGCTATGCACTGCCAGGGTTGTAGGATGGACAGATTCAACTGTAACATTCAAAAGGGAGTTAGATATGTACGTGGACTCAACTGTCTGAATGGACTCTTCTAGTGTAGCCAGCTGCATTTTTGATAGTACAATAATGCACTTGTTAATGGGAATTAAATAATCCGACAAATCATGCCTAAGGGAGTGAATGGCAAAATCTATCCAAAGGACTGTACTAAGTAATATGAGAAAATAAGACCAGAAGGAAACTCAGCCCCTCAAGACTGCTCTGCCATTCAAACCAATCACGGTTGATCTACCACAGGCTTCAGCCCCTCTTCTGTGCCAGTTCCCCCATAACTCTTAATTCCCTGATCCTCCAAAAAAAGTATTTACTTCCCCTTTAAATACTCCTATGATTCAGCCTCTTCTATCCTCAGGGGTAGAGGATTCCAGAGAATCACCACCCTCCATGGGAAGCAGATTCTACTCACCTCAGTTTTAAATGACTGTCCCTTGATCCTGTAACTGTCCGCTCATTTGATCTTCTCCCACTTGTGGAAAGATCTCAAGATCCTGTTGTGTCCCCTAAGAATCTTGTATGTTTCAATAAGATCACCAAAGTAACTAACTTCTATAGCCACACAAGTGAGTCTTTATTACAGAGCAAACAATTGCCCCCATTGGTTCCATTACTGATCAGTGCAAGGATTCCCCAGTAGAGCCAGGGAATTACAGTTATTAATAATCTCTTTTGCATTTCCATTACACATCCATTCTGGCTCTCTTGCTTTGTTGAAAATTTTCAACGTATCAGGTGACTATTCTTAAAAAGAGACTCAAGCAATTTCCTGACAGCAGATTTTTTGGCAATCTGGTCTATTTCTATATAGCTTCCTTTCTCATCTTTCCTATTTAGCCTCCAGAAACGTGCAATTTTACAATCCAAAGAAATAGTTCCTGAGTTATGAGAAATGTGGAAAAATATGGTTCGGGGTTCTCACCTACTTTCATTAGAACCCTGGGAGGGAAAGCTTCACTTGTTAATGTCATTATTTTCTTCATTACTGTTAATGCACTTGCTTTAAGTTTGGCCTTCATGATGAGCTTTCTTAGGATGTCCAGAATACCATCCTCTCCCCCAACAGTAAAAACTAAAATAATTATTCAAAAAATATTCACCATTTCCTTGCTTTCGTTAATAGTATCACTGTTACCAATTTTCAAGGAGTCCAGGTTGATCTTAGCCATGCTGCCCCTAATATTTGCAAAAAAGTATTAATTCTGATATTCCTCTGTCATCTTTTGTCACTCTTTGTTTCTTACCCAGTCACCAGACAATGCAAATTTTTGTTTTTGATTTTTTTACTTGAAGTTATATACTGTAATTTATCTCTGTACTAAGATGATTTTATTTGGCACAGAGCTCTCGCCCCCTTGGAAAATAATCTTTTTTTATTATTAATCACAATACATTCCTTTTTCACTACCTTCCACTGAGGTTTTTCCTCATATTAACTGCATGAATTTCATGGGGTTCTAATATGAATTTTGAAAACTTATCAAAAACAAACCTGTAAGAGATGGATACAATAACCCTAGTTAAAACTACCATATTCCAATAGGTGAGAATAGACAAAAAAAAACTATCTTTGGATCTGGAACAAAACGCTGTGGTTTTATGATATTTGTGATCTATGATGTTCAGTTCTGTATAACTCAGTAATAATAGTGATCCATGATATTGAGAAGACAGTTCTCCTTGTACTCTACCAGTTTAGGTAGAGTGATAGAATCAAGCGATGATTCCAACACACTCCCAGTCTGAACTTCATAGATTGCAAACTAGTAAGGAGTGGGGTAGAAAATCACTGGTCACAAAGTGCAAAGTCTCTGTTCAACTCGTCAGTGGTGCTGATGTAGCTAGTCCAGCTCGGTTTCTACCTTCAACGACCCATCTCCCCAGTACACTGTATGTGGGGCACTCAATGACTACAAGGTGACTGAGCATCTTCTTGTTCAAGGTGGATATGTGGTGTGAACGTCAACTGACGTGCCAAAATTTGACATTAAATACCAATACTTATACTCAGTGGCAAGCCTTGTGTGCATTGCTCATCATGTTTTCGATGATGTGTCAGCAGAAATTTGAGATGAGGTAATACACAAATATACCACCCAGTTCCAATGGAACTGTTACCCTTCTGACAACAAAACCTAATTATTGTTTAACTCTTACTGCAATAACTCAGTGGGTCAGAGCTTTGCAAATTATTGATCAATTTCAGCTCCAAAAAAATCAGTAACACAGCCTGAGTGCCTTTAAAAATGTTGTTTTGTAACTGTAAAGGGATGTAAAATGTGTTACACAGTCATACCTTTCAATATATTCAAAAATGCACAATTTCAAGCCCCTGAAGTTGCATTTATAATCTATGTGCATTTACAATCTATGCATTCGCTATATATTGTTTCAAAAAGCAATGGTATTGCACTTTTCCCCAATCAGTTTTGTGCCCAAAAAAATACACCAAGTAGTCTTCTAACAATAGCAAAATAAATTCAGCAATAAAACTTGGCTCTTCCTTTTTGAAAATACAGAAGACAAGAGGACCACTGCAGAAATATTAAGAAACTTTCAATAAAGCACACAATTTAGATCAATAACAAGTAATTGCAATTTCTCAATTTCATTTCTGTACAAAAATAGTCATTCATCAGCTTCCTCAGTCTGTAGAACCACAAAAGAATAAATGTTACGCCAACTTCTGTACTTTGTACCCAAGAGTGCAATATTCATGTGTCTCTTTTGATATATGTTCATTTCAACATGTTATTTTGAAAAAAGACACTTCTTTCCTTGCAATGAAATTATCAGAAGTGCCTTCCAAAAAAGTATTCTCTACACAGATACATGCACAACAGGATTCTGATTCAGCACAGGAAAAATAATATTGTTTATGTTTACAGAACAGCTAATAATTTTGGATAAATGCAGGCCAATTTAAGAAATACATAGTACATAAGTGAAAAACTAGTTTCAAAGAATATAACTAGAACAATTTTTAAGAGTCATACAGCACAGAAACAGGCCCTTAGAACACCAAGTCCACACCCACTTGCACTAAACTTTTATTTTCCTCGCATTCTCATCAAATGCCTCCAGTCTCTCCCACTCACCTATACACTGGGAGCAATTTACAGTGGCCAATTAACCTATCAAACCGCATGTCTTTGGGATGTGGGAGTGGGAGGAAACTGAAGGACCCAGAGGAAACCCACACAATCACAAGTAGTGAAGCTGGAGCTGTGAGGTAGCAGCTCTACTTGCTACACCATTTAAAAACTGTGAGATATTTTAAACAGTACCCTTAAATATGAAAGAATGAAAAGCACTGAGATGTACAGTGAAAAGACCACCACCAAAGAAACATGAGGCACAGGGGCTACCCATTTCTGCCTAGGTATAGTGCAAATTCACTACAGAATCTACCCATCATGCAATTGAAGGCCAATGTAATCATGAAGAAACTAAAACCAGCCATCTGACAACATACTTAATAAAAATTACAAACTTTCTCTAGTGATTGATACATGGAGGAACAAAAGTGGTTGTTTCTGCGAAACTGAAGATTTGATACAACAAATTTAACAGATTCCATTCCACAAAAGGACTGCTAAGTTGCTAAAAAAAAATCAAAAATGTGTTAATGTTCTGCAGCTGCATCATTCTCCTAGCCTACCTTAAGACTTGACTCATAGTCCGTATTCACTTTGAACATCAACCCAAGACGCAAGTGAATCTCGTTGGCTCGAGAGAAGCTAGGATCAATATAAAGCACCTCCTGAAATGCTTTAATTGCCCTGAAAATAAAGAGAAAATAAAGTCAGTTTTCTTGCCTATTCAAAGACAACACTTCAGTGTCTTCCATAAGCTGGGTAACACATCAGTATTGGAGACACACACTACAGATGATGGAATCTTGGAGTTTAAAAAAAAACTGCTGGAGAAACTCCACGGGAAAAGCAACATCTACAGAGGGAAGGGAATGGTTGATGTTTCAAGATGAGACCCTCCATCAGAATCAGATTAGCATAGTTTCAAACCTACCAAGAACAGTTAAAAGCTGATGGAAGCATTTATATCCTCCCAAAGTTATAAGAATAAAATCCACGGAAAAACATTTAAATATTGAAAGTAAAACTTGCACTTCTGATGTCACATTTATGAAATTTGAGATGTTATCTAGAAGTGCAGTCGCACCATTAACAGTTAATACATTTTTAAATACACAGCTCCATAGAGTATTTCTAGCACTGTTTTTAATTTCAGATTTCTAGCACTGTGGTTTTTTTGCTTTTTGATAGAGATCTGTCACTTCACCTTTTTCTCAATCCCAGACACAGTGAAATAAAATAATTATATATCATTCACCATGCAACTATATAAAACTCTGGTTAGGCTGCACTTGGAGTATTTTGTGCAATTCTGGTCACTCCATTACAGGAAGGATATAGAGGCTTTGGAAAGGGTTTACCAGGATGCTGCCTAGATTAGAGGGTTCAAGCTATAGGAGAGGTTGCACAAACTTAGGTTGGTTTCTCTGGAACCTCGGAGACCTGACAGAAGTTTATAAGATTATGAGATGCATAGATAGGGTAGACAGTCAGAATCTTTGTCCCAGGGTAGAAATGTCAAGTACTAGAGGACATGCATTTAAGGTGAGAGGTGCGTGGAACGGGCTGCGGGGGGAGTGGTAGACAGAGATACGATAGTGGTGTTTAAGAGGCTGATAGATAGACAGGCACATAAATATGCAGGGAATGGAGGGATATGGATCACGAACAGGCCGAAGAGATTTAGGTTAATTCAGCATTTTAAGTTGGTTGGACAATATGCCCCAAAGAATCCTATCCATCAAACGTCATTAATTAGAAACAATTATTGTGATTATCTGCTATAATTTTTATATCACAGAACAATATTCCTGTGTGCAAATAAGTTATGCATATGAAAGCTCTCAACTTAATTCAGTATGAAGGACTGAATAAGGCTGAAGTGCTCAGTGTTCTAATAAGTTTCACTACTGCAGCAGATAAATCCAGCCTGAGTTTCAGCAGGTTATATCAAAAGATAACTTTCACCTTTGCTACTTATTTGTGAGCAACAATGGCAGGAGTTCTGGAGGCCATGTGCAACTTTAAGCAGGGAAACCCTGAAAGGATTTAATAGCAGGTCCATGCAGCTGCTTAAAACAACCAGCACGTTTGGTATTATTTAATGGAACTTCTGGCATTAGTGCTTGTGACAAATGGTTAAAACCATTTACCTGATATAGCATAGAATATGATTAAAATTTTCCGAGGAGGTAATAAGAATTTTCCAAGAAGGTGCATTGATGAAGGCAGTACGGTCTGCATAGAATTTAATAGGGCCTTTGACAAGGTCCCACATATAATATTGGTACAAAATGTTAGGCAAGGGCAAATTGGATCCAAAATTGGCTTGGCAATATGAAACAGCAGGTGATGTTTTTGTGATTAAAAGCCTGTGGCCTGTAGTGTACCATAGGAATTGGTACTGGGATCCTTGCTGTTTATATTGAAAATCTAGATGTGAACATAGGAGGTGATGTTTGGGGGAATACTAAGAAACTTTTACAGCAGAAGTGTTGAAAATCAGAGGGCACAGATTTAAGCTATGAGATTGAGGTATTCAGCAGAATTTTTTCTTGGTTGGAATCTGGAAAGCACTGCCTGGGCAAGGGGGGGGGGGGGGGGGGGGGTGGTGGGGAGTGGAAGCAGAGACTCGTATTTAAGTAACTGGTTGAGCACTTGAATCATCAAGGGATAGAAGATCACGCACCAAGTGCTAGAAAATGGGCAAGTATAGATGGGTACTTGATGACTGGAATGGACATTGGGTGCCACGAGGCTGTCTTGGTGGTCTATGACTCAAAAAAAATTGTAAATGCACGGGAGGCTGCCAGTTTCATCAGTTCCAAGTAAAGCAATACCCTCAAATCTTTTGAAAGCCCTGTTTATAGGCAATGTTCCGTAACTATTCTTGATGTAAAGGAAGAAGTTGTTTCATAAACTCTTATAATTTTTGCCCAACCTGTGTCGTTCTCCCCCCCCACTGTGAACCATCTGCTAATGACAAGATTTCCTCTATTTAACCTATCTAAACCATTATGACCTTGTGTACCACTACCAAATCTTCTCTCAACCTTCTCTGCACCAATGAGAAGCCAGCTTTTCACATCCAACCCTGTAGGTGAAATTCTTCAATCCTTGAACTCTGATTTTTTGGCTTTCTGATTACAGTAATGCAAAAGAGAAATTTCAGTCAGGGTAGCATGGGTAAAAAGAAAGTGGCGACACAAGCAGATTGGGTGGTAAAGAAGGCATATGGTGTACTTGCATTTATCAGTTGGGCAATTGAGTACAAAAGTTTGAAAGTCATGTTGCAGCTGCATAAAACTTTGGTTAGGCCACATTTAGAAGATAGTGTGTAGTTATGGTCACCACATAACAGGAAGTATGTGGAGGCTAGGGAGTGTGGTAAAGAGGTTTACCAGGATATTTTCTGGAGTATTAGCTATAAGGAGATTTGACAAACTTGGATTGTTTTCCCTGGAGGGTCACAAGCTGGGAAGTGACCTGATGAGAGGCATAGATAGGATGGTTAGTCAGAGTCTTTTTTCCCCAGGGTGGAAATGTCAAATACGAGAGGGTATAGGAATGTTTTATCTCTCTCTCACACACACACACACACACAAACACAGTGGAGGTGCCTGGAATGTGCTTCCAAGAAAGATGGTGAAACAGATATGACAATAACATTTAAGATGCATTGCGACAGCCACATGAATGGGCAGGGGACAGAGCAACATAGGCCACAGGCAGGCAGATGGGATTAGTTTAAATTGGTATCATTGTCAACACATACATCTTGGGGTGAAGGGCCTGTTCCTGCTTGGTTCTATGCTTTATGAAACAATACCTGAAATTGCTTACAGATATCCTACAGAAAGGGGTTCCTGTTTTAAGATCATCAGGGGAGAAGCACAAGGGAAGAAAGACCAGAGAAGCTTTTATCAAAGCCATTGTGACTACCATGCACGATTTTACTTTATAGACAGTGGGACAAAGCAAAACAGTTCAGGTAACAAAACCAATTTCCGGAATGTATCCTCCACAATATTATATTTGAAAATGAACAAGGCACACTAAGTATTTTCTATAATATATTGCGAGGCAAATTGAATGGAAAAGTATGAAGGTTAAGTTCATTTATATAAGGCATTGTTGAGACCACATCCGGACTTCCAGGTACAGAGCTGGCTTCCTTATTTATGGAAAGATGTTAATCATTGGATGCAGTTCAGAGGAAGTTTACTAGACTAATACCTGAAATGGGCATGTTGCCTTGAGGAAATATTTGGCAGACTAATCTTGTACCTGCTGGAGTTTAGAAGAAAGAGAGAGGTCTTGATTGAAACATGCAAACTTTTAAAGGATCTTGACAGGATGGATGTGAAGAGCATGTTGCCTCATGGGAGAATCTAGCACCAATTTCAAAAAAAAAGGATCACCCATTTAAGATAGAAATGGGGTAAATTATTTTTCTCACAGTCACAAGCACAGATATCTGGATATCTCTCCCTTAAAGTGCAGTGGAAACAAAGTTGTTTAATACTTTTAATGCAGAAGCAGACAAAATTTTGATAGGCAAAGGGGTGAAATGTTACAAATCAATGGGCATGCAAATACAATCAGATCAGCCATAATTTTACTGAAAGCCAAAGGTGGCTCAAGGGGCCTTCTTTTAAGTTTTATGTTCATATGTATGATGCTGTGAATATCATGTATAAAGTTATCTCAGTACAAGTGAAATTGATACTTCACATGACACAACCAAAGCCTTAAATTTAGGTATGGCATGTCTTTTAGAGATAGGAAATAAACAGGCCCCAGGAAATTGGGTAAACTTGTTAATAAGTAAATCTATAAATTCTTAGTGCCAAACACTACAGAACACATAACTTCAATAGCAGTTATGTACGGCCACAATGGTCATCAAGCAAGGTAAGAGTATTAAATTAAACGAAAAGGGTATATTGAAATTAAGCAGATTGTTGAGTTATACACATTAAAAAAAATCAAAATAATATATTGCCAATAATGAGTTAACGGAAAAAAGTTGTGTGTTAACCTATGGTATCGTGAGCTAATGGACCTTGGATATTTTCTCAACTTCAAAAGAGGATGGGCTCCAAGCTGAATAGCGTACTCCTGTTTGACTGTCATTTTAATCCTTCAAGTGTCATATCTTGCTCTTAATCAGATGATGAGTTCAATTCCTTTTACTCTTTTTCACTGGCATTATTCCATTCCATATACTACTCTTCCAGGATAAATGATGTAGGATGACACTTTAGTACAAAGAATAAAACATAATACCATTTCTGCACAAAACATTACTTTCAAAAATGCCTTTATTTTTTGCCTTTGAGAGAAAAGCCATAACAGAAAGCATACAAATCAAATTACATATTTTATGTTTGATACAACATTGCTGAGGATACCCTCAATTGTGTGCGTGGCTTTAGAATTTCCAGCTAACCTACATTATTTTTGATGGCCTTACACGTATGATAGTACTTTCACATTAAAATCTTAAGATATAATGGATACACATGTACATACAGTCTGGCCAGTCAGGAATTAGTGCAACTTAGTGACACCATGTGGCAAAAGCATGCATAACGGAAAAATGCAAGTGAATTTCCATGAAGAATAAAACTTTTCCACACTGAAATGAAAGTAATGCTCCTGAATGCAGAATTGTGAATTACATGGTGTATTTAACACCAAATTTCCTCAAAAATTTATTCATTTCTCCTATTTAAAAATTCAAGTTTATTTTTAAAATCACAAGCTGTTTATCACAGTGCCAAAGTGTCCTTGACTGCAATTTATAGTTCTCAAAACACAACTGTCCAGGGTGAACATTCACAAAATGGATATTGACATACAACCTTAATTCTGTGAATCTGCATTAACATTTTAGTAGAACTAAAACACCACCGCAGACAGAAAAATAAAATTCCCAGCCATGGAAGTTAGACTAAAGCAACAAAGCCTTGAAACTTAGCACATCAGCAGGTTAGATATCTTGGCCTTTGATGTAAAGATAAAATTACATAATGTACATTCATTATCAAATAATTATAATGCAAAACAAGGATATACTGAAGGTGATACCTGTAAGCTCAAGGAACAGTTATACGTTTAAGTTAGTATAAACTGCCATTTCACACAAAACTCAACAATTACATGACAAATGCTTGTTCTTAGACTCAGACAAAGGCAAAACAAAGATATTGCTGTTCAAGTAAAGCACAATTTCCGCAAATTCAAACAATGCAGAATTCTGCAACTTTTTTGACAAATACCAAATTCTAAGTTAGTTGTTCTCAATCCTCACAGTCATTTGAATGTCTTTACCGAGTTTTAACTTAATGCATTCAGCGAGCAATTTCAATAGATAGGACAGACAGGGGCAAGACAGGAAGTGAGGAAGGTCTCATTTACTTTAATACAAGAAGCCTGACAGATAAGGCAGCTGATCTCAGGACATGGACTGGTACATGGGACTGGGATATTGTAGCCATAACAGAAACATGGTTGAGAGAGGGGCAGGACTGGCAGCTCAATGTTCCAGGGTACAGATGCAACAGGCATGATAGACGTGGATGTAATAGAGGAGGGTGGTTGCACTTTTCAATAGGGAGAACGTCTCAGCAGTACTTAGGAGAGGATATTCTTGGGGTTTTATCCAGTGAGGCTGAAAATAAGAGGAACTCAGAAATAAGGAGATGATCACTTTGGTGGGATTATATTATAGGCCCCCCAAAAAATCAGCAGGGATTAGAAGAACAAATATGCACGGAGATCGCAAGGGCTGTAACATAAGGTGATTTCAACTTCCATCATGTTGACTGGGACTGCCATAGTGCAAAGGGCTTGGATGGAGGAGAATTTGTTAAATGTGTCCAGGAAAGTTTTCTCAAAGAATATGCAAAGAGGAGGCAACACTGGACCTCCTCTTGGGAAATGAGGCTGGGCAAGTGGCTGAAGTGTCTGTGGGAGAACACTTTGGGACCAGTGACCATAATTCTATTTGTTTTAAAATAGTTCTTGAAAAAAAAAACAGGACTGCCCACAAATTAAAATTCTAAATTTGGACAAGGTACACTTTGAAGCCATTAGAAAGGAACTTATAATGGTTTACTGGGAGAGGCCATTTGCAGGTCAAGGGACATCTGTCAAGAGGGAGGCAGTTGAAAGAAAGATAGGGGGAGTTCAGAGACTGCATATTACTGTTAGAATGAAAGGCAAGGTTGTAAGGATTAGGGGACCCTGGTTGACAAGGGATAGAGACATTGGTCAGGGAAAAAGGAGGCATATGTCAAGCATGGCAGTTGGGAACACACAAATCTGTTAAGAAATATACGAGATGTTGGCGTACACAAGAGGGAAATCAGGAGGGCAAAATAGGGCACGAGATAGAATTCTCCTTTACCTTATCTGCTGAAACTAAGAGATTCTACAAGTATGAGTAAAAGGATAACTCAGGAAAGAACAGGTCCCCTTAAGGATCAATGTGGTCATCTATGTGTGATGGGCAAGATATTAAATGAATATTTCTTGTCTGTATTTACTGTGAAGGTGGTTATGGAAGCTAAAGAATTACGGGAAATGAATAGTGATTACAACAGAGGAGGTGCTGGTGGTCTTAAGGCATATTAAGATGGATAAATTCCCAGGGCTTGATTGTGTATCCTGGGAAATCGTGGAAAGCTAGGGAAGAAATTGCAAGGGCCCTGGCAGAGATATTCACATAATCTTTAGCCATGGGTGAGGTACCAAAAGACTGGAGGATGGCAAATGTGGGCATTTATTTAAGAAGGGCTACAAGGACAAGCCAGGGAACTACAGGCCAGTGAGCCTAACATCAATGGTGAGAAAATTACATGAGGAGATTCTGAGGGGCAGGATCTACCAACATTTGGAAAGAAAAGGACTGATTTGGGATAGTCAACATGGCTTTATGCACGGGAAATCATGCCTCACAAATTTGATAGAGTATTTTGAAGAGGTAATGAAGAAAATTGATGAGGGCAACACAGTTTACATGGACTTTGACAAGTTCCCGCATGGTAGGCTAGCCTGGAATGTTTGATCACACAGATTCAAGGCTGAGTTAGCCAACTGGATACAAAATTGGCGTGGTAAAAGGAGACAGTGGAGGGCTGCTATTCAGATTAGAGGTCTGTAACCAGTGATGTGCCACAGGAGTCGATGCTGGGCCCACTGTTGTTTGTCATCAATATTAATGATTTGGATGACAATATCGTTAACATGGTTAGCAAATTTGCAGATGGCACCAAAATTGCTGGCGATGTGGACAGTGAAGAAGGTTATCTCAGATTACAACAGGATCTAGATGAACTGGGGAAGTGGCACAAGGAATGGCAGATGCAATTTAACTCCGATAAGTGCGGGGTGTTAAACCAGGGCAGGGCTTCCACGTTAAATGGTAGGGCCCTAGAGAATGTTGTAGAACACAGAGACCTAGGGGTACAGGTACATAGTTCCCTGAAAGTGGCGACATAGGGTGCTGAAGGTGTTTGGCATGCTTGCCTTCATCAGTCAAGGCATTAATGGAAGAATTGGGACAACATGTTGCAACTGCACAAGTCATTGGTAAGACCACACTTGGAGTACTGAGTGCCGTTCTGATCATCCAGCAAAAGGGAGGATGTCATTAAGCTGGAAAGAGTGCTGAAAAAGTTCACGAGAATGTTACTGGGAGTAGAGGACTTGAGTTACAAGGAGAGGCGGGAACTTTCTTCCCAGGAGTGTAGGTGGCTGAGGGGTGACCTCATAGAGGTATACAAAGTTATGAGGGGCATAGATAAGGTGGATGGTTACAGTCTTTTCCCCAGGGTAGGGAAGTCTAAAACTAGAGGACATAGATTTAAGGTGAAAGGGAAAAGATTAAAAAGGGACCGGAGGGCAAATTTCTTCCGCACAGAGCGTGGTCGGTACATGGAATGAGCTGTAGAAGTGGGCACAATTACAATGTTTACAAGACATTTAGACAGGTACATGGATAGAAAAGGTTTAGAGGCATATAGGCCAAATGCAGGCAAACGGGACTAGCTTGGAAAGACATCTTAGTCAGCATGCATAAGATGGGCCTAAGAGCCTCTTTCCATGCTGTACAACTCCATGAATTTGCATCCCATACCATTAATGCAGTCAGCATGGCACATACATTAATTCACTACTGATATAACTGGATTGTTACATTTCCACAAGAAAATATCAACACTGAAACTTGTGTTTGCAGACTTCACTTCCAAACTGTCATTTTTTTTTCTCTCAAGTTTAAAGACAAATACCTCAAAACAACTTCCCTATTTTCTTTACAATTATATTACATACTGCCTACACAGGAATACTAAACGAAAGCTGATCCTGAGGCAAAAAAGGGGGTTATCAGATCAGATAAACAAAAGTTTGGTCATAGAGTTGGATTTTGAGCAGAATCTTAAAGCTGAAAGAAAGGGAGAGAACCGAAGATGCTGAGTGAGAGAATTCCAGAACCTAGAGTTCTGGCAAACATGCAGTGATTAGATTTGGAGATGGTCATAATGCTAGAATTACAGAACCACAGCTTTTTCACAGAGTTAAAAGTTTCCAACATATGAACAAGATAGGGAGAAACATGGTCATTGAGAGATTGTACTCTTTTTTTTAAGAAAAGGCATTGCTTAACTAGAATTTCTTTTTAGAAAAGGTGTTGCTTAACTAGAAGTTTTTTTTAATTAGAAAAGGCGCTGCTTAACTAGAAGTTTGTTTTTTTTAGAAAAGGCGTTGCTTAACTAGAAGTTTGTTTTTTTAGAAAAGGCGTTGCTTAACTAGAAGTTAATACAGGTACCCATCACAGAAATAATGGATAAAGAGGGCACGGTGATAATTAAGAAATGGTAACCAGATTCTGGACAACCTCAAGAGATAAAGAGTGGGGTGTGTCGGAGGTTGGGGGGGGGTGGGGGGGGGAAAGAGAGAGAGAATGAAATGCACAAGGATAGGATTAGTGCAGATACAAGGAGACAGTCTTGGTAGCCAAAGGGCTAGTTTTATGCTACATCTTTCCATAACTATGTTAACATTCACCAAGAAATAGAATTTATTTTTATGTTATTGACTTAAAAGTTTAAAATCCCACAGACAATAGGGGTAATAGGCCATCTGACTTTTCCACTCCACTCTGTTGATCAATCAGATCACAGTGAGCTTCCAAAGCAACTCCCACTTTCCTTAATTCCCTTCAGTAGCCCAAAATATATCAATCCTTAATGACCAAACACCCACAGGCCTAAGAAATTTTTCTAAATTTACAATCCTCTGATAAAGAAGTTTTCCATCTAAATCATAAAGGACCTCATTCCAAAACGATGACCTGTCACAATTCTGTAAACTTAAAGGACACAAGGCCTATTCTCAATTTCCCAAAGTGGGACTCAGCTGTCCCACTGTATCCATCCTTGGCCAAAGTGAACAAAAATCTATCCTGAACTTCATATATAGTCTTGCCAAAACTTGATATAATTGCAGAAAAACATCCATACCCTGCAACACCTTGCTATAGAGGCCAACGCGCAACTTGCCTTCCTAACTTGCTGTATCTTTTTCTCTTGCATAGTTCATCTCCTGTCCACAATTTGTGACAGAACCACAAAACTGACACTTGCTTGACATCTGGGTGTATTGTATTTGAAGTGGCCAGCAGTCTGCGGTGCATCAACGCAATCACACGTGGAGCTACCCTTTCAGTCTAACCTACCTTAATATTTTGTAATGCTTGCCCAAGCATACCCAAATACCTCTTAATTGCACCATTTACCAGTCTCAGTTTTTTTTTAAAAAAATGGAAAATCACATCCCCACTTCTCACCTTAGCCAATAACATAACCACAATTTGTACCTCTGTAGTCCCCTTACATTTCCCCTCACAACCCACTTTCCCACCCAGCTATACATCATCTATCAAACTGCACCTAAAATTACCTCACCGAAGATATTCCTTAAAAATTAAATTTTTGACATTTTGGGTCACTTTTCCTAACGTTTCCTTCTTTGGCCTATGTCAAGGCCAAGTCATTGGGTGTATTTAAGGCAGAGATTGATAGGTTCTTGATTGGTAATGGTTACGGGAAGAAGGCGGGAGAATGGAGTGGGGGGGGGGGGGGAAATCAGCCATGATTGAATTGCAGAGCAGACTCAATGAGCTGAATGGCCTAATTCTGCTCCAATGTCTGATTGTCTGTGTCTCTATTTCTAATTGTATACACACTGAAACTATAATCACGTCATTAACATCTTTCCATCACAAGGTGAGAAGTGGGCATGATTACACAATGTTCAATTCCATTTGCAAGTCCTCGGCAATGAAGCTGATTGTGCTTGCAGGTAGCAAGACAAAGACAACAGTCAGATAAGAGTCAAGCAGTGACCACCTCCAACAAAAGTCTACCACCTACCCACATTATTCAAATTGCCATCACAAGAACATAAGAAATAGGAGACATCCAAGTCTGTCACTATTCCTTAAGATTACAACTAATCCTCCAGCACCATCTTTCAAGTCCTTTAATGTCCAGAAATCTATCAATCTCCATTTTGAATGAATGCAACAAGTGAGCCTCCATATTCTTACAGGGTAGTTCCAAAGCATCACTCTCAGAGTAGTTCTCATCCCAGTCCAAAATGGCCTATGCCCCCTGGCCAGAGACTTCCTTAGGCAGGGAAAACATCTTCCTGGCATCCAGCCTGTCAAGTCTTTTTTTAAAAAATTGCAAGTTTCAATTAGATTCCTCATTCTTCTGAACTCTAAAAGGATAAAGTCCCAGTTGGCACAACCTCTCCTCATATGGTAAATCCTCTCCTTATATCCTCCTTCCCTGGAACCAGTCAAGTAAATCTTTGCTGCACTCCCTAGGTGACAAGTACATCCTTTAAGTTAGGGGACTAAAACTTGACACAATACACTACATGCAGTCTCACCAAGGCCCTATAGAAATGCAATAAGATTTCCTCATTCCTGTTTTCAAAACCTCTTGTAATAAAGGCTAGCTTTCCATTTTCTGTCTCAATGAACAAATTCATCTGCCATTTCCTCATTCACACACTCAGCGTGTCCATATCCCCTTGAAACCTCTCTACATTCTCCTCCGTACTCACAATCCCACTTTAATAAATATCATCAGCAAACTTGGAAATATGACATTTGGTACTCCTCTGTCACATCATTGATACAGACTGTAGATGGAGTTAACGGCTAGGAAACAAAACTGCGATAGTGACCAAAGATATTGATTGGGACAAGGCATGTATGAAATTAACCTCTTTGCAAAACACCCCAGTTCAATCCTCAAGTGTGACTTTGAGCTCCTGTCACTTTAATTCTCTATTCTACCCCCACACTGAACTCTCAATACTTTGTAATTCAATGAAGCCCAGCATGAACTCATGGACATTTACAACATCTATCAACAAGGTACATTCAACTAGAGAGCAAACAAGTTACTCCTTTTGTCCATGTGCATTTCATAAAACCTCCTAATTGACAGGCCAAGAAGGGGTGAAGGATAATGGGCAGATGGAGCCAGTTGGGAGAGAGGCTGGTAGGTGTTAGGAGACAGACAGGCAAAAAAAAAGCTACTGGAGGAACTTAGCGGGTCAGGCAGTATGTGGATTGAGACATACCATCTGGATGCGTCACAGATGCTGCCTGACCCACTGAGTTCCTCCAGTAGCTCATTTTTTGCTGCCGATTCCAGCATCTGCAGTCTCTTACACCTCCACAAAAAAAAAGGCAGGTGGAGCCAAGTAAAAGGCAGAAGGAGCCAGGTAAGTGGGTTGGTGGGACAGCTGCTGGAGGACGGCAATTGGGAACACAAAGGCTACCAGTGCTGGAATCTGATAAAGAAGGAAGGTGATAATGGGAACTGTTAGGGGAGAGGTAAAGGGCAGATGGAAACAGATCCACAGGCTCAAAAATCAGTACGTGTACATTTGGAATTACAACACAAGTTACTGCTGCATTCAGAAGAGGAGGGTTAATGGGAAGCAACAAAATAAAAAGAAACATCCACATGAAAAATTCATTTTATAGTTTCCATTGCTTTCTCTTGCCTTGGTTGAAGATTAATCTTTCATATATGTACATATCCAAAAATTGAAGACTGATAACTGAAAATAATCACATGTAACATTCAATACACACATTTTGAAAGAACTAAACTCCAACCTGCTTGGTTAGAACATAGAACAGTACAGCTGAACAGTGACTGTCTACCCTATCTATGTCTCTCATAATTTTAAAAACCTCCATCAGATCTCCCCTCAGCTTCTGACACTTTAAGGAGAACAACCCAAGTTTCTGCACCCTCTCCACAGTCTCCACTTCATTCCTATAATGGGGTGACCAGAACTGCACACAATACTCCGAGTGCAGTCTAGCTAAAGTTTTATATAGCTGCAGCATGATTTCCTTATTCTTACACTCAACAGACCTACCGATGAAAGCAAGCATTCCATACACCTTCTTCACCACCTCATCGACTTGTGTAGCCCCTTTCAGCGAGGTATGGACCTGGACTCCGAGATCCCTCTGTACCTCAATGCTATTAAGAGGCCTACCATTAACTGTATACGTTCTCCTTTCATTTGACCTCCCAAAATGCAACACCTCACACTTGCCTGGATTAAACTCCATCTGCCATTTCTCTGCCTATATCCGTAACTGATCTATATCCCACTGTATTCTTTGATAGTCCTTTACATTGTCCAAGACTCCACCAATCTTACTGTCATCCACAAACTTGCTCATCCACCATCTACATTTTCATCCAAATTGTTGATACAGATCACAAACAGCAGAGGTCCCAGCACCAATCCTTGCGGAACACCACTGGTCACAGACCTCCAGCCAAAATAACAGCCTTCCACCCCTACTCTCCATCTTCTATCGGCAAGCAAGTTCCAAAACCAAACTTGCAATTCACCCTAGATCCCATGCATCTTTAGCTTCTGAATCAACCTACCACAATGGACCCTATCAAATGTCTTGCTAACATCCATTGCCTTACCCTCATCAAGCACATTTGTCACCTCCTCAAAAAAACTCAATCAATTTTGTAAGGCATGACCTGCCCCATACAAAGTCACCTTGACTATCCCTAAGCAGGCCATGCTTTTTCAAATGCACATAAATCTTATCCCTCAGTATCCTCTCTAATAGTTTCCCTACCACTGACATGAGGTTCACTGGCCTATAACTACCTGGATAATCCCCATTTCCCTTCTTGAACAAAGGCACAACATTTGCTACTCTACAGTCCTCAGGGACCTCACCTGTTGCTTATGAGGACAGAGAAGTTCTTTGTTAAAGCCCCAGCAATCTCCTCACTTGTTTCTTTCAAGATTCTTCAATATGTGCCATCAGGCCCTGGGGAATTATCCACCTTAATGCTTTTCAGAAGACCCAGCACTACCTCCTCCTCAACCTCAAAATGTCCCAGCACATTAGCATGCCCCACTCTGCTTTCACTATCCTCCAAATCTTTCTCCTTGGTAAATATTAATGGAAAGTACTCATTTAATACCTCAGCCACTTGCTCTGACTCCAAGCACAAATTCTCTCCTTTATCCTTGAGTGGATCGACCCTCTCTTTTTCTTAATACAAGTATAAAATGCCTTGGGATTCTCCTTGATCCTGCTCACCAAGGACATTTCATGGACTCTTTTGGCCTTCCTAATCCTCTGCTTGAGCACTTTATATTCTACAAGGGCCTAGTCTGATTTTAGCTTCCTAAACCTTACATATGCTTCCTTTTTCTTCTTGACTAAATTTAAGACCTCTCAGGTCATCCAAGGTTCCCTTACCTTAGCATCCTTGTCCTTAACGGAACATGCCGATCCTGAACTCTGATCAGCTGGTCTTTGAACAACTCCCACATGCCAGATGTGGACTTGTCCAACAGCTGCTACTCCCGATCAAAGCCCCTTAACTCCTGTTTTATCCTGTCGTAATTTGCCCTCCCCCAACTTAGTACCTTCCTTCAAAATCTAATTTTATCCTTACCCATAACTATCTTAAAACATAATGAGTTGTGGTTACTACTCCCAAAATGTTCACCCACTATCATGTCTGTCACCTGGCCTGGCTCATTTCCTAAAACTAGGTCCAGTATGTTCTCTCCTCTAGTTAGACTCTTCACATATTGTTTCAGGAACCCCTTGTGGATGAATTGAAGTGACCCCGCCCTATCTAAGCCTCTTGTACTAAGGAAGTTACAATCAATACCAGGGAAGTTACAGTCTCCCACTATGACAACCCTGTTGTTTCTGCACCTTTCCATAATCTGTCCACATATCTGTTCCTCCACCTCTTGGTGGCTATTGGGAGGCCTACAGTATAATCCCATTAGCGTAATTGCACCTTTCTTATTTCTGACCTCCATGCGAATTGCCTCTGTGGCTGAGCCCTCTCATGTCTCTTTTCATAAATGCTATTTTTTTATATTCTGAAAGAGTTTTGGCATGGGATTGAGATATTTTTTAAATAAATATACCGACACACAGAAACCCAAAGTTTGTCTGATAAGCCTATACTTTGAAAAAATACAATCATGTCTAAAATGTGGATTAATGGCACAGAAATACCTCCTGAATCTGGGTTCCCTAGAAATTAAATCATTTTCCTTTCAAAAGATGTGACAGAATGCAAACTTACACAAAATTATTACCTCTAATGAGCACATTATCAAAAAGATGGATAATTTTACAAGACATTTTTGGTTACACACTCCCAGCATTCACACTTTCCAGGTATCACAGACACAGCTGCATCAACGGTCATCAAAATTTACTTCATGCAAACCGTTACAATCAACAAGTCTCTTTTACACCTTCAAGTTCAGATGGATTCATAGTGCATGAAATACAGAAACAGCTCTCATTCCCACTGTTCATAGTTCCACACACTATTCTTAACAAAGTCACAGAACCATCATATGTCAGTTACTCTACTGTCCTCACGCCAGCCAAAACATTTGTTTAGGTTAATTCCACTTCCAACTCTCAATCTGCAGCCTTGTGAATTACAGAATATTAAGTGTTCATGAAGGTACTTTAGAAATGCAATGAGATTTTCTGCCTCATTTCTATTTCTACCAGTCCCTACGTAGATAAGCACAATGCAAGGAGATAAACTGTTACCTACTAAGTCATGAGTATTCCATCCATTTCTTCCTCAACTTAAATTATGTATTAATTACAGATCAAGTTATCTTCCACTGCTCTCTACTATGCTCATAGGTAGTCAATGGACAACCAGAGAGTTTCACAAGCTTTTGGAGTGACTGCTATAACAATAGTGTTGGAACTGGCTTTGCAGAAGCATCACAATTTATCTGTCACCATTAATGCAAAATAAATTTAGTAACAACTCTAATGTTCAAACCAACAGTTTGAAAACAGGAAGTGTGTAACATATACCCAATAAAATGATTCACCGGGAAGCAAATTTTACACACTCTGGTGCAACACAATGGTACATTTATTTGGTTTCTTTGAAATAAATTCTAAGTACTATCAGTACTTGTGCTTCGATAACTAACCAGACTGATTAATACCAATAAATTATCTTTACAAAACACTCAACAACACAAGTGAAATAGAGCCGTGATACCAAGCTGTGAAGTCCTTCATTTTTCTGCTTATAATACACAGAACCAATGGCTTTTGAAAAACATGCCGATGTTCAATGCACAAATCTAAACTGCTCTTATGTTACAATAAAAGCCAATTTTATACGTTCACTGTTGTTGTATCTGTGCCTCTATCACCCCTCATGTGGCCAAAACAACTATACAAAATTTTAAACCACTGAAAGGAAACAAGGCACCTCACTGGGTTGGTGCCAAAATTTTCAATTCTGAAGAACACTATCTGTCAAAAACAGCTAAGCCACAACCTTGGCAATTCTAGAAAACTGAACCTTCTGCAAAGTTATCACTGTACCACAAGCTTCAATAGACTGGTTGTCAGAAAGAACAAACAGTTCTTAAATTATAAATTATAATTCTTAAATTACAAACACCTAACTGCAGAACACCCAGAACCAAAGCATCTACCCAATTTAAAATAAAGATACATTTTATTAACATTGATTGCAGTCACAAAATAAGCAAACACGAAATCAACGCAAAATTCAGACAGCAGTAAAATACAGTTTGCCAACCTTTATGTGTCTCAGAAACGGGGAGAATACTGGTGAAATTTAGTAAATACAGATTAGCAAACCTGTATTATTTCTCTCCAATACAACAAAAAAAAGGAGATCCTGTACTGATTCACAGATTCAGATAGTTATTTGAGCGTTCTTTCACACTGAAGTACAGCACAATTATATTAAATTTAACCTTTCCAATGAACTTGGCTCATTCCTGTTTGGTCACAAGAAATTAAATAAAAATTTTGAAACTTTATAACATAGACATTAAAATTCCAAGGCCTCAACAATTAACTGCATTAACAAAAAAGGCCCAATGATCAGCGGTCCACCAACAGACATTTTGGTTTTAGGCTCACAGCAGCAGACCAGTAGCAGTAAAAGCCCAAGATGTCAGGCAATTTTCAAAGCCTTTTACAAACACTTTCATTTGCATGCTGTGCCATTGTGCAGAATGCAAAGAAAAAGTGAAGGCATATCTGGTTATGATCAATGGTTAAATGTCCAAACAGGCTTTGGTGGTGGTGAGGAGGAACAGAAGTCAAGAGATTGCTGGGCAAAGTGAAATCAACTGAGGCTTATCACCTTGACAGCTGTCTGTGCCATTCCCATTCCACCATTGTAAACCATCAAGTAATATTGAAGGGGTCTCCCAGAGTTAAATTGATAGCACTGCATTGGGAGCTGGTTGAAAAGATCACTTTTAAATTGAGTAAGTGCTATTAAAACCTGGTTGTTTCAGGAATGTGATTCTTATTTATCAGTCAATGCTACGAAGGAGCATTACGTGGGAAATAACATCTATTCATCACTGACAAGGAAATTACATTATTAGCACAAGTTCAATTTGCAACTGGAAATATCACAAATGCAATCCACTCTGGAGTGAACAAAGTTTCAGTTGCATCGTACTGAAGCAACCAGTGTCATGCAACTGAATTTATAGGCCAAATCTCCTTTACCATTTACAAACGTCTTAACCACCAACACTCCCCCCTCATATATCTAGTTATTTGATTTAAATAACTTGAGATTCAGGTTCTCTCCAGCCAAGAATGATAACTTTTTGGGGTAAAGAACAAAATATTTTACTAATTCTATAAATTTAAAAATGTTTTAGCCATTTGACTTGCATAGTACAATTTTTAATAACTATATCAAATCTTTCATGATATTAAAGAACAAGTGTTATTTTGAGATCTTTGGTCAGTTAAGAGGAAAACAGAGTTACTGATTAACAGTAATAGATAAGCTCAAATTCCATTTTTATGGAATTCCATTTTGAGCTTTATATTCCAATGGAAATGAATTCCCCAATGACCATTATTCTTTTGAAACAATGATTTTTAGTTTTAGTTGTTCCTTTTTTACTTTATCCTGGAGACCAAGCCAATGTGTAGCATATACTTCAGAATTAAAAGGACAAAGGGTAACTGAGATTCTGGGTGACCTTACTAGGGACAAGAGTAGGGCCCTTAGCAAGTTCCAAACTTAAGTGATTAAAAGGGGAAGATATTAAGGAATAAAAAGATGGGGAAATGATTGCAGTTAGCACCACTTTACATTCTGACAGCCTGATGGATATGATCCCATATCCAGTAAGCCAAAATTGGACAAGAAAACTTGATGAGTTGATAAACGTTGAGTATTTTTATAAAACACCAAGTAGACTGGAAAATCTATTTACCCCTTTCTATATTATGCAATAAGCCCACCAGCTAAATTATTTCTGCTGTTCCAAGGCAAACAGGACTCAAATTTGATTCAAAACATTGCCACAAGTAGATTAAGTTAATCTGATACATACTACTGTACACATTAATTTCCAACTGGGGAACCACAAGTATTTTACTCACCATTGAAATGCATTATAATGGAAGTAGACAATACCAAGGCCATATAAAAAGGCAGCATTCTATGGGGAAAACAAAAATGTTTAAAATTAACATTGTATTGAATTTAACCAAGTTTGTCTTAATATTTGTTACAATAGACTGATACGAACAAGAACAAATTAACTTGGTCATTCATTGCATTCATCCATGTAGGATCTTTCTGTATAAAAGTACTACCTTTTTTATTTACATAATAGCTTGAAATACATTGCCTACTGTTAACTGTATATGCAATGTTTTGGGAGGTTATAAAGATTACACACATCACAAACAACAATTTGCAATTATAAACTAATATTACTTTCAAAAATCACATCACTGTTTCAGAGAATGACCAAATGACCAAAAATAAATAAGCCGAGGGTGGCCTAAAATATTTGTCAGAAATGTAGATTTTAAAGAAAAAGGGAAAGGGGGGGGGGAAGCTAGTGGGGTTATGGCAAGGAATTCCATAACTTGAAGCTGAAACACATAAGATGCAGAAATTAGAGGACTGGAGGTTAAAAAGTAGGGATAGTTAAAATGAAAAATTATTTTTAAATATTATGAAGTAAAATTGGGCAACTTGGACCAACGTAGGTCATCTGGGACAAGAGTGAAGAGTGAGCAGGACGAGATGTTGATTAAAATAATAGAACCAGGGAGCTGTTTATGTCTGAAATTTACAGAGCATGAAAAGTGAAAAGCCAGCCTGGTAAGTGTTAGAATAATCAAGGCCAAAGAGAATCAAAGTGTGGACAGATAAAAGAATTAAATGTCCAAAGTACATTCCAGATGTGTGAGCAGGGATGTTTTGATGGATCGATACGGGGTCAGAAACTTACTTTTTGGTCTCATAAGGATGGTGAATTTACTGGTCTAGATTAAGCAGAGTGAAAAATGCAATGAATAATGCGATTATGTGATTTAGAAAATGGACAAAAACAATGGTACAGCACTGATGGGAGATTCAAATATGCATTTGCAGGAAAGATGGGTTGCAGACTGTGGGACACAAATAAATGGCAATGATGGCAACTGTATTTTGTATGACACAGTATCCCCCAATGTTTAAACAGCATATTCTCCAACCCATTTTTAATAACGTCACAGAAGATCTGGAGAGCATTAACCCCTTCAAGCAAAGACTTGATCTCCTTATTCCACATTAAATATCTTCAAAACAACGTTCATACAAATTTCGTACAGCATGCAGGATTCATGTGTACCAAAACTAACAAGTGAATTTTAGACATAGGGTGTACCATATTGGGAATGGGAACGAAATAAGAAGGAAACCCAGGTAATACTGTGGCAAACAAAAACAACAAAAAAACTGCAAGAACTCAGCTAGTCAAGTAGCATCTGTGGAAATGGAAAACAATCAATATTTTAGGTCAAAGACCCTTCATCAAGGCACAGAAGCTTGTGGTCCTAATGCGGGCAAATAGGATTAAAGCAGATGGACAAGAATGTCAGCATGAATGTGGTGGGCCAAAGGGCCCATTTCTGTGCTGTACGAATCTAGCATTTCCATTTTTGTTTCAGATTCCAGAATCTCTCATTTTACTTGTAATTCTGCAGCATTCTTTGACAGTTCAACATGAAAGTCTTATCAAATATACCATTAAAGACAATCTCGTAGTAATTTGACATTAGTAACCAGAAACATGTGGAAGAAGTAACTTAGAACTGACAATTGCAAGTTCAGAAACCACTCTTAGAAGTATCGGAATGGACAAGAAATGTGTAATGTATAACAATGCTGGAGTAGTTTCCAAATGGCTGAATTACACATCAGCATTAAGGAAAGATGCCAAGATGCCACAATTCACCAAATCCTGCACTAACCATCATGGAAGCACAGTTTAAATGTTTATCACATTTTGCGAACCCTTATCAATTCTCAGATGACTCTACCAAGATCTCATTAAAACTGCACACAAGATTTGGTGAGTATGACTGAACTATTGTCACAAAATATTGTGGGATGTTGAACACTAAGATAAAAACCAAGAATGCTGGAAATACTCAGGTCAACCAGTATCCGTGGAGAGAGAAGCAGAGTTAAGGTTTGAGGATGACAACCTCTCCCCACAGCTGTCACTGGACATGCTGAGTACTTCCAGCATTCCCCATTTCAAACTTGCAGAATATGGAGTTTATTTGGTCTTCATGGCTCATTCTTGCCGCTCATGTTGCAGCTCTACAAATCATTGGTCAGGCTGCACTAGGCAGCATTGTCTGCCGGTCCACCACGTTACAAGGAGATGTGGTAGCAATAGAAAGAACGCAGAAGAGATTCACCAGCATGTTGCCTGGAATGGAGAGATTAAACAGACCGGGCTTATTCTCTCAACAATGGAGGATGAAGGGTGACCTTTTGGATGTTTATACAATTATGAACATAGGTAAGGTAGGTGTGTGGGTGGAGGGGGGCAGGGGAGGAGTCCAGAACTAAGTAGTTTAGGTTTAAGGTGAGAGGGGAGAAATTTAAAGGAGATCTGAGGGCAAGTTTTGCAGTTACATGGAAAGAGCAGCCCAGAGAAGTGATACAGGCAGATACAATTACAACATTTAAAAGGGATTTGGACAGGAGCTTGGATAGGAAAGTAGAGGGATACAGGCCTAATGCAGGCAAATGGGACTACCCCAGATTGGCATCACGGTCAGCATGGACAATTTGGGCTGAAGGGTTGTTTCTGTGCTGTACAAATCTATGACTAAAAGATTTTAAGGAATGCGTTCTATGTACAATGTTTGATTTATTTGTTGGACAGAGCTCGCGCAATATCACAGAGAAATACATTGTTGGAACATCCAAATAAATTCTCCATTGAATTGAAGCCAACGAGTTGAGTGTTGATTATAACCACTGCCATAACCCATCCTTCTGATAGGTAATTTGGAAATTACCTGTAACGGAGTAGTGATAAGTCATCAGTAAAGGAAAGATTGTGAGTAAAGAAGTTCATCGTGTTCAAAAAAATGTTGAGTCGCAAGGTGACTGCCAAGCAGAAATCAGACAATTTTTGAACTGTTTTTGGTCTCGGACAGAAAAGGGAGCAGTGGAGTTTGGATGAGCTGATAAAGTAAAACAGCAAGAGGCTAGCCGGTCATGCCCTTGAACATCTGGCAACTCTGAGAACACAAGTTTCATATCAGACAATTACTTTGAATCATTTACAATACAAATGCAATCACGGTATACACAAGTTAAATTCAGACAAACAAGGTAAAACTGCTAGGTATTTAACATGATGATAATGCAGAGGTTGCAAATAGCAAGTCTCTTCCAGTCTTATAATGTCCATATTTTTAGTGGCAGCATTGATGGGTTCATATGCAAGAATGAGAACTGCAAACATAATTGATTATTAAGTTCTATCTAATTAAAATTCCAGCAAGTGTCCTTCAAATGATACAAACCTTCCAGTAGTCAGACTGTAAACTGTAGTACCTCTGGTATGCAGATAATGCTGAAAGGAAAAAAAAAGAAATTGAACATTTATGAAATAAAATTCAGATAAAAATACAATGCAAAACCCCAAACTAAAACAAATTAAAATTCAGCAGGTTGGGCAACTCTGTTGGAAACAGACAAGATATTCCAGGTAAGGACCCATCCAAAGGACCACTGATAAAGAAATAACAGCATGGGCAACAATAAATTCTGCCTGCAGAGTGACAAATAGGGAAAGGAATTTCCAAGACACGGGAGATGAGAGAATGCACAGCATTAATAGGATGTCATTCCTGTACAATATGGGTCAGCGAACACATGATGTGATGGTAGTGCAGTGGTTAAACTAGCAAATAGAGGTCTAACAGTCCAAAGACCAGCCAGCTGTACAAATTAACTTTTTTCTTAAATCACAAATTATTCTAAAAAGTCAAAGCCACTGTTTTATTACATAATCTCATCTGATTGACCAAAATCCTGAAGAAACATTACCCTAAATGTGACTCCAGATTATAGGTGGTTGATTCTTAAATGTCTGCGGAAATGGTTTAGCAAGTTACTCAGTTCATAGGCAATTAAGGATAGGCATTAAATACCGGCCAAGCCAGAGATGCCCAAATCCCAAAGCAAAATATGTAAATCAATGGTGTGGGAAAAAGGTGGCTGCAAGGGAGTCAAGTAGAGGATTGCGGAATCGTGAGCATCAAAACCAAGATAGTTAAAACATTATACACGATTTTGATTTCCTCAATACTTAAAATCAAGTTCATGGTAGTCTAACACACTAGTGGGAAGTTACAGGTCAATTGGCAAAGATTTGTAATCTGACTCCATGCATTCTGATAAGGGACCAAAAAAAAGAAAAGATAAAAGGTAGATCCTTGGGAGGCCCGAGTTGACCTTATAGGGTCAGGAACAGAATACTGGTAATACACAGAAAAATGTAAGGACCTCCCACAGAATTGAATTATGAACTGAAGAAAAGGATGATGGAACTTAGGAACACATTAAATGATTGTGAAGATTAGGAGGAATAATTGACCATGGTCTCAGTGTCACAGTCACAATTTTGCCTTGAGCAGTCCCAGTGATGCAATAGAAAAGGAAGGCATGGTGGAGATTTGAAATGGAATCCTTCAAGAGCAAAGAAGAGGGAAGTTATAACACAAACTAGAATACACAGGAAGAATGAGAATAGAGATAGAATCACACAAAGGTGGATAGGTCAAGGTGAAGACGTTAAATAGAAGTGGAATGGTGCCTTTAGAAAGAGAATCTGATTGTGTCAGCTAACACATAGGTTCAGAGATGGCAGATGGATAGATAACTGGCTAGTTACATTGTCCCACAAACCATTTTAATAACAAACATTGAATAGCAATTAAATTAAAAATGTGTCCATAAAATAATTAACAGAACATTAATTTACATTTGTTATTTCCATCCATCTGCTAACCATTTAATTACTGTACTAAATATTTAATAAATTGTCACTTAAATTCATTCCAATTTTCACATGGTTTGGACAAACAAAAATATTGGTTATGTCCTTGGAAATACAAAAAGGAACATTATGTGAATTCATATCATCCATCTCTTCTTCAGAACCTTTATCAAATAACCACCTCATACACAGGTAAAAACTGAGAAACACCATGTTAAAAAGATGGGTGGCAGTGGAAAATACCTAAAGGGCATCTCAAAACTGAAAGAGATTCAATACCTTATTAACTTTGAGTTTACAAGCCAATAATATTCCCTTTTTAATGCAATTATTTTTGATTGTATACTGCTCCTCATAACTTGCCAGTCGACTGTCTTCTCAAATATTCACTGATTCAACCCCTTTCTGTCTTTATCTATTCTCATATCTTTCCCTTAGTCACATAAGAAAACAGGGGTCGGGGCTCAAATAGAAACAGAGCCAGAAAGGACCCTGAAGAAACAAAACATCCACTGAAATGTGGAATCATTTTGTTGCGATTGAGCCAAATTCAATGTTGACACATCTAGTAGCTGAGCCAAGTTGCAGAGGTGAAAGATTAAACTGAGGGTCAGAAGTATGGCTGAGGCCCGAAAGTGAAGGACCAAGGGCATAAGTCTGGAACTCTCAGGAAGAAACAAACTAGCTGGACAAAGTCTGAGCTCTAGCACTGAGTCAATAAGGCCTCAGGAAATGGTCTGGACATGGAAACAAAAGGATTCCAGTGAAATCAAGAGAGGTAGCCTGAAGAACAGGTCTCTACGGAGGTGACAATTTAAAGAAGTATAAAGCGAGTGGTTAGGCCAGCAATTGATAAACTTTACGGGAGAGCATGTCTGTGAACTGAAAAAAACTGAAGTTTAAAGGTACGTTAATAGAATAGCCATCTTAGGATGCAAGTGCAGGATTGTTATTTCCATTTTCTCCAAGGACAATGACTGCAACAAAAACTTTTTTAAATACAAACTAATTTTGGCAAACATTCCAAATAATTTGGGTATTGTGATACTTCCAGCCAATTTTATTTTTTGTCAACTAAACATACAACAGACAGGAAAATTCAATCACCACTTAGAGAGCATCGAAACCAAATAACTGAGAAACCATACTGAACTCACATGTTCTATTCCAGGATTGGATTAAAATATTTCACATTTTTGTATGCCTGAAGAGATTAGGCATAAAACAGTATAAATTTTTAACAACAACAATTGCCAACTGCAAAATCCTAGGTAGATGAATTTATGGTTTCCACATAGAATCAAAGCAAAGATGTAAAATAGGAGTTAGATCTCTCCACATTATATGGAGGATATAAGGACATTAGAAAGGATCCAGTGAAGATATTTGAGAATGGTTCCTGAAATGAAGGACTAAATTACAAAGACAGATTAGAGGGACTGGAACTGTTTTCATTAGAAGGATGAGAGGAGATTCAAGTCTGGACACAGTGGATAGCGGGAAGCTGTTCCCGCTGGAAGAGGAATTGACGACTAAAAGGTCACATGTATAAAACGAAAAAGAGAATTAAAAAGTTACATGAGGAAAAAAACTTTTATTTTGCACAGCAGATCATTGTTATCTGAGATGCACTGCCTGCAGATGAGGCAGATGCACTGTATCATTTGAGGGAATTGGATAAATGGTGAAGAAAAATTGGTAATTTTTTCTATCACAAGGTGATAGAAAAAGGCCAGGGGATGGTTGATCTGGCAGAGCCAATGCAGACACAATGGGGAAAAAAGGGATTCCTTCCATGCTGTAACCATTCTTTGATTATGTTATGACCATCTGAAATAAGAATCAAAATTCCAGATTTATCAAGAATTTTAGGCTAACAGCTTTAAAAAGTTACACTTATATTTAAATGATTTGTTAATGAATAAAATATTTTTTTTTTTACAAAGGCAAAGGAGCAATTTGGACTGACATCCCCGATCTCAACATTATACAGATGCTGGGCAGCTGGATGCCTATAGAAAGACAATTAGTTAACAAAAGAGCAAAGGGCTTCCAAATATTGTTGTATATTTGTAACTTAGCATCAAAGGAAATGGCCAAATTTGAAATGGGAAAAAGTCATTATTCATGGCCACAAAGTGAAAATGCCCCAGAATCAGATCCAAATCAAAACTGGTATACCTATCATTGTTGAAAAGTTGATGTAAAATTTCCTGCAGTTATTTTGAGGCATTGGCCATAAAGTACAATGTTTGGTTTCTAGCTACAGGAACCCGAACCATACCATTAGAACCATTTCCCATCTCAAGAATTCCACTTCTCATACTGTATTCTTCACAGGCCCTTGATGCAAAATTTCCCTTTAAAATCAAAACCAGTTCTTGCTGTGGATAGTAATTTAAACAACTTGATTTATTTTGACCAACTTCCAAAGTGGATACAAACACAAATTATCCAATTATGGCAATGCCCCCTCTATCATTTGACATTTTGTCAAATGCCCTTAGACAACAGCATCCTGCAACTTGTTATTCATTATCTTCTGCAAAGCTCGTAGTTTATAAATCAAAAAATCGAGAAATGTAAACACAGGAAAAAAAACATTGCTCACCTTTTGGATAATCCTCCAATAAGAGATTGAAATGACCAAGCTGGCAAAACAATTCAGGGTCAACTTTTCCTTCACACTTCTTGATCACTGACTCAAAGCAGTGAATAGCCTAAAAAAAACAAATGCATAATGAGAAGGGACAGAAGGCACAGTAATTGAAGAGAGACACTTTTGGGTTACATCACCACACTGCATCCTATTTCTGGAGATTCAAGCAAGGAGTTATAAACAAATCTGCAGTTAAATTTTCATGAGACACTAAGGACTATATCCTCATTCTAGTGGTCAGAGATTCTGCACTTATGGAATGGTTATGAGTCCATAACTGAGCAAATTTTTAAAAAGTATACATATAAGGTTATTACTCTTCACAGAAAACCATAAAGACTGAAGTGTATTTAATGGATGAAATGTTGTCATGGGAAACGGAATTAATTTTCTGGTTTCAGTCAGTTAAAATATTTTGGGGTTTTATTTTTAAAGAGAGTAGTCTTGGATCTCCTTGAAGAGCATAAAACAAAACTGGACTGGAGCTTAGTATTTTGTCAATGTCTTTGTTTCCTCTAGAACACAGAACAGTACAGTACAGGAAAAGACTTCTTGGCTCACAATGTTCTGCTGAACTAATTAAACTAATGACACTTAATCCTTTCTGCCTGCAAATGGCCCGTATCCCTCCATTTTCTGCAATATTCATGCACCTATCCAGGTGCCTCTTAAACACCTCTAGATGTGACTGTTCCTTTTTCTAACCCTGAAGTCATCTAAAACTTTTGTTCTTCTCTCACAAAGTTCCATTCACTAATCAACCAGAATTATTTATCTACGTTGGCTCTCACTTAAGCAATAACTCAATTTTAAATTTCCCATTCTTGCTTTCAAATATCTCCTTAATGCCCACAGAATGCCCATAACACAGTCTCCCCTCAGACTTTTCTACTGACTTCCAGGAGATCCATGAGCTAATAAATTATGGATGCAAGACATTCTTGGACTCAACCATCATTACAACACAAGAGGTATAAAAACATTAAGGCATTTGCAGGACAAGATCCAACAAAAAACTTAAAGGGCCGGTGGTTGATGGATAAAGTGTAGGAGATTCCAACAACCATAACGTACTCAAATTCTTCAATAGTACCTGCAGCCCAAACATCCAAGTACCCATCTGACTAAAAGTCAAGAACTACAAGCTTATTAAGGCCAGTGAGGCAGTCAGTGCCACTAGAAACAACCTTCTGAAGAGCTCCTTATTCCAGATTCTGTCTTTGATGCAAGTGTACTTAACTCCTTTCTACAATCTACCTTCTGCCATAACCCACCCTAGCTAGGAGGTTAAAAAAGTCATCTTTCAACATAACAAAAAGGCTTTTGGAACAAATACCAGTATTAGTACTGAATGGCATGGAAGCATTTCTGGCAAGAATTCATGACCTTATCTTTCTGTGAGGAAGTAAAGGGTTAAGAAATTGTGACCATACATATAACTAATGAAAAAATACCACGCAAGCAAGCCCCTGACTCAAGACCAGGTGGTTGTCCTAAACAATGAGTGCGAGGTTTGTCTTAAAACAATGAATGTGATGGTTGTCTTTGTATCTTAGGCTCCCCAACTGAAATTGGTGTAGCTGCATTGTTTAAGTGTATGACAAGGACTGTATAAATTAATGCCTGCTCCTCTGTATTGTGGAGACCCCTGATAAAGACTCTGCATGAGAGTTAGAGGTGAATTCTCCCTGGCAGTATACTGCTAATAAACGCATTTTAACAGAATTAATCTGTGGCACTGTGTGATTTTGCAGCAGGCAGGAGTGGGAACTTAAAATTGGGATAACAATTTGGCAAGCCAGCCAGGAGTCCAAGATGAGGTCTCGGAAGCGCCGTGAGCGATCAACAGGGATAACGACTACCTAAGACGGAAGGGCCCACAAGGTAAGATTCACCTTGATCCCTTTCAGGGAGTCGGACACCTGATCGATCCCTTTGCTTATTGAATATCCTGACGGACTCCTCGCGAACCTGTCTGAGTGCCACAGGTAAGAGGTTAGAGTCCTCCAGATAAATTACCTGACGTTTGAGTCCTCAGAGAAATAACGGTAAGGAGTTCGAGTCCCCAGTTTTGGGTTTTAAGATAGTGAATTTTAAGGTTTTAAGTTTTGAGATCAGTTCTCCAGTACTACTACCCTGCCTTAGACCGGTTCTTAAGAGGGGAAATCCCCCACAGGAAGGTCAGGAACCTGAAGTGGGTGAAGGAAAGAGACTGATCTTATAGATAATTGTAGCGATTTGTACCTTGCAGTCAAAAAATGAGAATAACTTCTGTAAATTATCAGCATCCCTCAATAAGAAATTGGGAAATGAAATAGGGCCATTAGGGGGAACTTGGGATGTGGATAAGTGTCTAAAGGCAGAAAAGGCGATTTAGGAACGCAATACAGGAGAAAAATGGAAAATATTACTGTCTACTTGGAGAAAAACAGCCGAAGACCTGACAAATAGATCTAAACTGAGTAGTTGGGAACATAATGCACGTAGAAGGGAGAGGGAAGGGGTAGACCAGGGAAAGAAGGAAAAACGTAGGAATAAAAAGAGAAAATAAGGATAAAGTGGAGGTACCTCCCAAAACATCTGGCGTGCCCGTTGTTCCAAAGTAACGATACAGACGAAAATGAGGAGGATTGGATGGTCCGACCCACAGCCCCTATCTACCCCTCAATTTCACTGCCGCCCCCATATAATGTAACTAGTCCGCAAACCATTCTGCTCTCACCACCAACGACTGCTAACCAAGTCCCATCCCAAGGACAATTCCATGACCCTATTGCGTCCCAAACTAGAAATCAGCTTAGACGGAGAGGAAGCCCGCATACAAATGGTTCTAAGGCCACAGACAAGCGATGGAACTTTTTGGTAAGGGACAGACCTTTAGTAGATCCTCAGTCAGACACCCATTATGACTCCGATTCTACCACTGATAATGATGACCGTAAAGATCCCGACCCATCACCTTATGTTGAATGAGGTAAAGGGAGCCAAGGCTGAAAGACAGTTCCCCAATAAGAGTGTTCCCAATCCAGATCCAGCCCAAGCGAGCGCTAATCTTTCAATCCAAATATACACCCCTTGGAAGCCTCAAGAGATGTGCCTAATCATGAGTCAGGCGCCCAACCTTAAAAAACAACCCAGAGGATTTTACTTAACACACTCCATTCTTGGGGATACGTAATATCTCCACAGAAAGTAAAACGAACCCAGTGCTAGGTGAAATTTCTGGGCACCTTTTTAAGTGCAACTGACCAGCAGTTCACTCCTGAACGTATTACACCCATTATTGCTACCCCACCACCCTCTACACCGAAGGATACGCACGCCTTCTTAGGTTTAGTAAATTTCTGCAGACAATGGCTACCTAATGTGGCCCTCCTTACTAAGCACCTCAGACCCCTGGCTTCAAGCCAGTCTGTGGGACCTTTCGAACTTACGGAGGAACGTAAGGAGGCCTTTGACAAGCTCGAACAGGCCCTTGCCGGTACCCCAGCCCTGGGACGCCCTCTATATGATCGCCCATTTCAGCTTTTTGTGAATGTCCTGGAGGACTACGCTACAGCCGTCCTTACTCAAACCCATGAGGATAGAAAAAGAACAGTGGCATATTACTCTACTCGGCTGGACCTGGTTGCTAGGGGACTTCCGCCGTGCTCACAGATGCTTCCAGCGATTTACTCCCTGGTAACAGCAGCCTCCAATGTAACCCTGCAACAGTCAGTGGTTGGTTATTCCTCCCATACCGTAATGGCACTCCTGACCTCCCATCAGACCCAACACCTTACCCAGGCCCGCTTAAACAGATATGAGGTTGTGCTCCTGAATATCCCACTCCTCACTTTTGCATACTGCATCACCATTAATCCTGCCACCTTTCTAGAGGCCCCACCTGAGGAACTTGAAGATCCACCATATGACTGTTTAATGCGAAACTACTTTTTAACTACACCCCATCCGGACCTTTTGGATAAGGCCCTCCAGTCAGCAGACTTAAACCTGTATGTCGACGGTAGCTCCTCAGTTTCTGAACAGGGAACCCGCCTTTGTGGCTACGCCATAGTAAACAACTCCAATGTCGTGGAGTCTGCATCTTTGCAGCCCCTAGTCTCTGCCCAAAAAGCAGAACTCTTTGCCCTGACCAGAGCTTGTATTTTAGCCAAGGACAAAGTAGCTAATATCTTTACTGATTCCCGCTATGCTTTTGGAGTCACCCATGATTTTAGCCGACTATGGACACACACGGGATTTCTGACCTCTACAGGTAGCCCCATACAGAATGCTGCTTACGTAAAGAACCTCCATAGGACAATACGGCACAATACAGGCCCTTTGGACCACCATGTTGTGCCGCTCTTCAAACCACACCTAAGACTATCTAACCCCTTCCTCCCACATATCCCTCTATCTTAAATTCCTCCATATGCTTATCTAACAATCTCTTGAACTTGTCCAATGTATCAGCCTCCACCACCACGCCAGGCAGCGCATTCCATGCACCAACCATTCTCTGGGTGAAAAACCTCCCTCTGACATCACCCTTGAACTTCCCACCCAATACCTCAAAGCCATGTCCTCTTGTTTTGAGCATTGGCCCCCTGGGAAAGAGGCACTGGCTGTCCGCTCTATCTATTCCTCTCAATATCTTGTATACCTCTATCATGTCTACCCTCATCCTCCTCCTCTCCAATGAGAACAGCCCTAGCTCCTTTAGTCTCTCCTCATAATCCATACTCTCTAATCCAGGCAGCATCCTGGTAAATCTCCTCTGCACCCTTTCCAACGCCTCCACATCCTTCCTATGATGAGGTGACCAGAACTGGACACAGTACTCCAAGTGTGGCCTAACCAGAGTTTTGTAGAGCTGCATCATCACTTTGCAGCTCTTAAACTCGATCCCCCGACTTATGAAAGCTAACATCCCATAAGCTTTCCTAACTACCCTATCCACCTGCGAGGCAACTTTCAGTGATCTGTGGATATGAACCCCCAGATCCCTCTGCTCCTCTACACTGCCCAGAATCCTGCCATTTACCTTGTACTCCGCCTTGGAGTTTGTCCTTCCAAAGTGTACCACCTCACACTTCTCTGGATTGAACTCCATCTGCCACTTGTCAGCCCAGCTCTGCATCCTATCAATATCCCTCTGCAAGCGTCTACAGCCCTCCACACTATCCACAACACCACCATTCTTTGTGTCATCTGCAAACTTGCTAACCCAGCCTTCCACCCCCTCATCTAAGTCGTTAATAAATATCACAAAAAGTAGAGGTCCCAGAACCGATCCCTGCGGGACACCACTAGTCACAGCCCTCCAATCTTAATGCACTCCCTCCACCACAACCCTCTGCTTTCTACAAGCAAGCCAATTTTGAATCCACATGGCCAAGCTTCCCTGGATCCCTTGGCCTCTGACCTTCTGAAGAAGCCTAATATGCGGAACCTTGTCAAACGCCTTACTAAAATCCACGTAGACCACATCCACTGCACTACCCTCATCAATCTTCCTGGTCACCTCCTCAAAGAACCCCATCAGGCTTGTGAGGCAAGATCTTCCCTTCACAAAGCCATGCTGGCTGTCCCTAATCAGTCCATGTTTCTCCAAATGCTCATAGGTCCTCTCTGTCAGAATCCTTTCCAACAGCTTACCCACCACAGACGTAAGGCTCACTGGTCTGTAATTCCCTGTACTATCCCTACTACCTTTTTTGAATAAGGGGACAACATTCGCCACCCTCCAATCCTCCGGTACCATCCCCGTTGACAACGAGGACTCAAAGATCCTAACTAACGGTTCAGCAATCTCCTCCCGACTCACAAAGCAGCCTGGGGAATATTCTGTCAGGTCCCGGGGACTTATCTGCCCTAATATTTTCTAACAACTCTAACACATCCTCTCTCTTGATATCAACGTGCTCTAGAACATTACCCTCACCTACACTGTTCTCAGCATCATCAAGACCCCTCTTCTTGGTGAATACTGAAGAGTATTCAATGAGAACCTCACCCAATTCCACAGCTTCCAGGCACATCCTCCCCCTTTGTCTTTAATAGGACCTACCTTTACCCTAGCCATCCTTCTGCTCTTTACGTATGATAAAAAAGCCTTGGGATTCTCCTTAACCCTACTCGCCAAAGCCTTTTCCTGTCCCCTTCTCGTTCTCTTCAGCCCTTTCTTAAGCTTCCTTCCTTGCTACTCTATATTCCTCATGAGCCCTGTCCAATCCTTGCTGCTTACACCTTATGTATGCTGCCCTCTTCTTCCTAATTAGTTGTTCCACCTCTCTCATCACCCACTGTTCCTTCACCATACCATTCCTTCTCTGCCTCACCAGGACAAATTTATCCCTAACATCCTGCAAGAGATCCCTGAACATCGACCACATCTCCATAGTACATTTCCCTTCAAAAATGTCACCCCAATTTACACTCCCAAGTTCTCGCCTTATAGCCTCATAATTTGCCTTCCCCCAATTAAATATCTTCCCGTCCTCTTTGCTCCTATCCCTGTCCATAATAATTCTAAAGGTTATGGAGCAATGGTCACTGTCCCCCAAATACTCACCCACCGATAGGTCTGTCACCTGACCCGGTTCATTACCTAAAACTAGATCTAATATGGCATTCCCTCCAGTCGGCCTGTCAACATACTACGTCAGGAATCCGTCCTGGACATACTTAACAAACTGCGCCCTGTCTAAACCTTTGGCACTAAGTAGGTGCCAATCAATATTTGGATAGTTGAAGTCTCCCATTATAATAACCCTGTTATTTTCGCATCTCTCCAAAAACTGCCTCCTAATCTGCCCCTCAGTATCCCTACTGCTACCAGGGGGCTTATAGAATACTCCCAGAAGGGTCACTGTACAGCGCTTACAGGAGGACACCCCGACTCAGAAAAACAAGTATGGAAGGCGCACAGGTGTACGCACTCTGCGCCACACGGCCTCTGGACTACTCCAGTCGGTCAAGTATCTATACCTGATACCTTGTTACCAATGCTTATTGACTGCCTGCATTCTGACACCCACCTTGGCAAGGAGGGAATGAGTAACATTTTACTACGTACCTGGTGGCACCCCGGATTGGAGGAAGCAGCACAAGGCAAAATACAATCGTGTTTAGTATACCAACAAACCATTGCCGGGAAAGGGGTGAGGTGCACCCCTGGCAAAACCCCCTTGCCAGGTGGTCCTTTTGAATGCATACAACTTGATTTTATTGCATTACCACGTGTACATTGCTACAAGCACTGTCTGATGTATTTAATAGATGGATTGAAGTTTTTCCAACCACCAACAATAAGACTTCAACGGTGGTAAAGTTATTGCTTACAGAGATCATACCAAGGTTTGGGGTACCCCGACAGATAAGTTCAGACAATGGTCGCCACTTCAGAGGGAAAATAAATAAGGAGCTGTGCGAGGCACTGCATATCGAACAACAGTTCCATTGCACCTACCACCCTCAGGCAGCGGGTATAGCAAAACAAACCAACGGCACCCTGAAGAATAAATTAACTAAATTAGTGTCAGAGACAGGTCTAAATTGGCTGAAGGTTCTCCCATTAGCTTTATACCACACAAGAATTACTCCCAACTCAGTGGGTGTCGGCTGCCGAAATTGTCTATGGACGTCCGGGAAGGATCCCATAGGATGCTGACACCCAGCCCCTCACCCAGGTTGACCTTAACATCAAGGGGAATGAACTACAAAGGTATTTCAGACAGCTTACGTCCTCTTTAAAGTTTCTTCATTCACAGGTGAAGAGCGCCTTTAAACCACGGGAAGGACAGGATGCAGAGTTGCCTGACCTGGAAAATGGAGATTTGGTACTGATAAGAGATTGGGAGCGCCCTAAATTGGGACCTCGGTGGAGAGGCCCCTTCCAGATACTGCTCCAAACTCCTACAGCTGTGAAAGTACAGGGCCAGGAATGCTGGATTCATCTGAGTGACTAAACAATGGCCACCAGAAGGAAAATGATGTTCTTAGATTTGGACTCCTTACCATTAACGGTACTCTTGCATTGGCATTACAGGAAAATTTGTTTTATAAAACACATATGCAGCTACATGGAAATTGCACCATTTGCTACTCCCAGCAAAAATCAGTGGAAGGTCTTTTTGTAGCCACACCAAGTTGGAGCCCCAGGTCTCTATTAAAATATGAATTTTCAGAAATAAAGTGTATTGGGTAGAAGGGACCTTACGGGAGGGTGTTGCCGGGTAAATGTTTGCAAAGAACAATAACAGATCCTAGTAGCACAACTAGCTACCAGTCCTTCCCCCACTGCTTTGACAGTAAAGGATGGGGTTGTGGGATAGCGATCATACAGCACACGATATCATGTGCCACCACCACCTGTATAGAGAGAACATGTGAATTTAGGGGAGGGTGGTTTGGGTGCGAGTGTGCCACCACTAGGTGTGTTAAATTACTTGCAGGGGAGCGATGGGTTTGTGGGGAAGGGAACGAAAGCCATGTGAAATTGTCTAATGTCTCTGTGGAATGGCTAACCAGGGAAAATTATCTGAGAAATCATGGAAGGAATGTTACTGGAATCTCTTGGTATTCTCAGATGCCCAGTCCACAGCAAATGGGTAATGTAGCCTGTTACCAGACCAAGGAAGGGTACGTGTTCCTTTTCAATGGTACTTGTACTACTGCCACCCCCACTCTACCAGCCTTGTTTGCAATAGGAACGATTGGGCCGGTCACGGTCCCCTGCCCCCAGAAGGCTCATGTCTGACGAAGACTTGTGGTGCAATCAGTAGGTGAGGAGTAGGTGTGAAGAATGGAGGGATCCTGTTACGATGGGCTCCCCCTTATCGTCATTAGGCTATGGGTTTCTGAGTACTCTCTCCCTCTCTCTCTCTCTCTGGGAGGCTCAGCAGGAACTATAGCCGCAAAAAAACAGAACTACCTTATTTGTGGACTGACCATGCTGGGAAACAGTACCATAAAGGGCCTGAACCAGGAAATGGCAGAACTTCAACTCTATGCCCAACAGACCCAGTATGCTGTGGACTACCAGTTAGCTCAGCAAGGAGCAGTATGTGCCATAGTAGGGGACAAATGGGTCACCAATGTTAGGGATGAGTCCTACAACATTTCCCATGCCATTCAGGACATTCAGAGCAATTAGATAACTTTAGGCAGGGACTTGCAGGAGGAGAGGGTTGATTGAGGTGGCTATTAGGAGGATCATTGACATCATACCTGGTGCATGGAGCAGTAGTGTTAATCATTATTATTATAGTTTGCTGTGTGGTGCTGACCTGTTTAAATACTTGTTGCAAGGTCTTTATTAATAAGCTCTCAACCCCATTCTCAGCACCCCTCTAGGTTATCATAATATGATAAGAGGAGGGAATGAGGAAGTAAAAGGTTAAGAAATTTGACCATACATATAACTACATGAAAAAATACCACGCACGCAATCCCACGACTCAAGACCAGGTGGTTGTCCTAAACAATGAGTGTGAGGTTTGTCTTAAAACAATGAGTGTGATGGTTGTCTTTGTATCTTAGGCTCCCCAATTGAAATTGGTGTAGCTGCATTGTTTAAGTATATGACAAGGACTGTATAAATTAATGCCTGCCCCTCTGTGCTGTGGAGACCTCCAATAAAGACTCTGCATGAGAGTTAGAGAAGAATTCTCCCTGGCAGTATACTGCTAATAAACACGTCTTAACAGAATTAATCCATGGCACTGTGTGATTTTGCAGCAGGCAGGAGTGGGAACTTAAAATTGGGATAACATCTGAACCGAAGAGAGGAGAGGATGCACGGGATCTCAGTAATAAGAGGCATCTTCCCACACTCTGCTACAAAGAAAGTTATCGTAAGATTCCTTATCAAGCATCTCCTTCCAGAAGTCTGAGAACTCCTCCCAACCCATTTTTGATAGTAGAATTGATTGAGGATTCTGCTCAACAAAAGGAAAAAAGGAAATGAAATCATAAAAAGTCCAAAGTCCAATGAGCAGAACCAATCACTATACATGTCCTTCTCTAACCTCACAAAAGCCTTCAACAGGGAAAAATTATAGAGGATCCTTCTCAAACTTGGTTGCCCACAAGAATTCGTCATCATCCTCCATCTGTTCCACAACGACATGCAAGCTATGATCCCGGCCAAATAATCCACTACAAAATCAAATATAGTGCAGAATGGAGGCAAGCAAGGCTTTGTCATTTCCCAACCCTCTTCTCAGACCTCCTCACTATAATACTTGACTTGACCTCCAATAAATGAGGACAATGAAATCCACCACTGTCTCCAATGCACCAGTACAACCTTTAGCCTGTGGAAAGGAGCGTTCAAAGATCGAGATATCAAACCCAGCACAAATCCTATAGTTAACTGAGAAGCAGCCTCCCCCATCCACTTACCACTCTCACACACCCACCCCCAAGGATGCTTTGGAGATGTGGGCAATTTACAGTAAGCACCTCAAAACACTGGATTAGTACCAAAAAAGCTACCTCCACAAAATCCTTCAAATTTACTGACATGGTAGCCCAAGTGACATCAGAGCCCTCCACTTGGTCAAACTCAAGGTTTTGATCACACAACCAGTTTTAATGGATGGGCCACATTATTTGCACTGTACTCTGAACACCATCACAGAAAGTAACTTCTAGAAAGACTAAAGAATAGTTCCAGGAAACCTTCAAAAACCTATTTGGAAAAAACCCTGAAAATCCTCATTGTTAAATGGGAGTTCTGTGCTCAAAACTGCCCTAAATGGAGGAGAAGCCACTAGGAAAGTTCTGAGCAGTTTGGGTGAATATATGCAGGCCAAGTGCACACACTGGAAGAATACAATCAACTCACCCACCTATCCCAACAAACTGCACTGTCCCTCCTGTGGTAGAATCTGCAGATTCCACATAGAACTCTTCAACCAAGAATGCAAGGAACCGTGGTGGAAGCAAATCATTCTCAACCACAAGAGACTGCCTAATAAGAATGTCCTCTAGCTACACTCCTCCATTCTCATATTTTATTTCACAAGTTACCTGCTCCACTAGGTGTTTGTTCTTTGAAACTAAAATTATAAATTACAGAATTTCTTCCCCAACCTCTGCCATGCCTTTCTCCATTAGGACACTGTCCCTAATAACTTGATGAAGATCAGTGGCAATTTTGTTTGATAATGCTCAAATTAGGGGTGAGACAGTGGCATAATGGTAGGGGCACTCCGTGCAGTGCAATCACCCTAGCTTAATCCTGACATCTGTGCGATCTTCATGGAGTTTGCATGCTCGCCCATAACCACATGGGTTTCCTCCAGGTGCTCCCGTTTCCGCCTACATCCCAAAGAGTTGAAGGCTGGTAGGTGAATTAGCCAATGTAAACTGTCCTGAATGTGTAAGTGAGTGGTAGAAATTAAGGAGAGCTGGGGAGAATAAGAAAATGGGATTTATGTAGGGTTAGTATAGATGGCTGCTTGATGAGGACTCGGTGAGCCGAAGGGCCTGTTTCAGTGCTGTATCCACAACTCCATGAAGTCCAATGTAACCTTTTGGTACATTAAAGACACTATAGGAGTACAAACCGTTGGTGACTCCATGGAAAACGAGGTGCTTGGTATCAGTAAAGTTACAAGCAATTAGAAATTTGAACCTGTGTGCTGATACAAAATGAGTCAATAATTGCTTTAGCCAGATATCCATTCCAAAGCTGTTTCAGTATCCTATTGATAAAATGGATATCACAGCTGTTCAAATTACTCTAAGTGAGATCTATCCAAGATTTTATACAAATTTATTACAGCATCTCTTCTTCTAGAAATGAATCCCAGTGCTTTGGGAATACTTTTAATGGCCTTATTAAACAGTGTTGTTACTTATATTAAATGGTGCATCTGAAGCTGAGATCCCACTGCTCTATCCAACATAGACATTTCCTTCCCATCAACTCACATATTGTGAGGACGGCATAGTAGCGCAGCTGGTAGAGGTGCTGCCTCACAGCTCCAGGGACCTAGGTTCCATCCTGTCTGTGTGGAGTTTGCAAGTTCTCCTTGTGGGTTTCCTCCCACATCCCAATGACACCTTGGTTGGTAGGTTAATTGGCCACTGTAAATTGGTGTGTGCGTGTGTGTGCGTGTGTGTGCAGTTGATGAAAATGTAGGATTAGTCTAAGATGGGTAGATGATCGCTGGTATGTACTCAGCGGGCCGAAGGGCCTGTTACCATGTTGCATCTCTCTACGACTCTGAATTATCCATTCCTGATGTTCATTTGCAAACTTGCATGTTATCAGTTAGACTTGCCCTCCACAGTCACTGTCCCATTTCCATATATATGCTGACAGTTTAACTTCCTCTCCTGGCTCCATGCGAGCTGGCAATATTAACAGTTGCTTCTTCCCACTTTCTTTCAAAACTGCCATTACCTCTCCATGGAAGAAAAAAAACTTTAATTGCTTTGTCCTTGCAAACTGTCAACCCACCACTACCAGTACCGTGCCTACAAAGGTCAACAATCAGATGCTTGTGGCAGCATTGAAATGCCATTAATCACTTTCAGAAATAATTTAGATACTGGGAAATTTATCAGCCAATTTGTGCATAGCTTTTCAATAAAACACTGTATATTTCTTCAAATCTGAATGAGAGTGGAATTGCATCAACCATTTTTAATTCTAACGTCATATCTTCATTTTGTGATTTGGTATAAGCAGGGAAATGTCAGTCATTACACAAAAGGCAAGCAAAGATAACTGGCCGGATATTCTGAGCCAGTGACTTACTACTTACCCTCAATGTGGAAATCGGCCAGATCATGAAACTCAGATCTGCAAGCGGTCAACCCAAATCCAGGAACTTAATCTCTTTGCCTGTGATGTGGTAGGTCTTTCACTAATCTGGACTCCAAGATTTTTCAGTTCACCTGGATTACTAAGTGGTGCAAGATCTCAGAATGAGAAAGATCTTGGGAAGAAAAGGGATCAGATGGGGGAAAGAGAGGGGACAGGTGGATTCCAATATCAGAGGATGCCCAAGATGAGGGGTGCGCAAGGGGAATGGTGGTTCTCTGAAGGAATACAATGCTCTGCTTTGGTGTCAGTGGACAGGATGATGATGCATTTTAAAAGAGGACAAAGCAGGCTCCCAAGATTTTGTTTTGAAAAGGTACATGCTTCCTCTGTGGTGGTTGACAGGGAAACCTGTAATGACATTTCTCGACTATACCTTTACTCAGTGAGAGTGCAGTTAAAAGGTCCTCCCCATGCTAAAAATAACTGAAAAACATGTCCAAGGGGTTTCCCTGTCAATCACTTGGTATACCAAGCACTACTGTGTGCTGGTAACATGGCTTCCTCCACAAAGCTGAAGATCGACAAACAGCACAGAGTTCAGCAGAGGCCCAGCCTGTTAGCAGGCTTGTTGATGAAGAGTGAATGGTGCACATTGCAGCTACCCAACATTGGTAAATAAAATTTTTTTTAAAAACTGCAGATGCTGGAAATCTGAACAAAAAATTGAAAGTGTCTGACCTGCTGAGTATTTCCAGCATTTTCTGCTTTTCCTTCCACCTTAATATCAACGAGGTAGCACCTTATGACTTCTATCACTCAAGGCAATAGACTGAACCAAGTTTGTGCAGACTGGGTGATGGATACAGGTAGACATTTTCAGTACAGTTCTATTCTTCTGGAAAAATTGAACTGCAGAGTTTTATTACTATTGTTCTAATCATATAACTAATTACTATGCACATGACTAACACTAAATTGTCTCCTGGATGAAATGACACCACATCCATGCCGACCTTTGTCCCCACGTACCCTAACCCTATTTGCCTGCATTAGAACCATATTCTCCATGTTTTGCCTATTTAAGTGTCTGTCTAAATACCTCTTAAACATAGTTCTATTTGATTCCACCACTCCCTCTGACAGCATGTTCCAGGTATCAACCACACTGCATAGAAAACTTACCACTCAGATCCTCTTTACAACTCCTCCTTCTCACCTTAAACCCATGCCCTTTTGATTTTGATAACCCCATCATGGGGGTAAAAAAAAGATTATGACTATCTGCCCTATCTATGCCTTTCAGGTTACCCCAAGGAAATCAAGCCCAAAAGGCATCTCACCTTAGTTAAATTATAATAAAGACAACAACACTTAGATCATGGGTTGTTTCAAGACATTAGTATTGTTTCAAGACATTAGTATAATGTTTGATTACATTTCTCTTCTCTCTCGTCTTAATTTGAAGCTTCTCCTTGTGGAAATCATCAAATTAAAAGCATTTTACTTTGATGATTTCTGCATTATGAGAAGCTCTTCATCTGCTCTTTTGAATGGATCTTTTAGCTTCTAAATTATGTCAGAAACTATGTAAAAGCAAGAGCGACACAGCTAACAGCTGCTGCAGAAGGCTAATCAAATAGTGCATTCCCTGCAACAGCAATCAGGCCCCTTATCTCCAAACTGATTCCTTGCACTGACTTAGCTGAAACTTTTGACAGTCAAAGAAAATGATTTAGCCTCCTTTGCAGGAGAAGCAGTAAAAAGTAAATAAGTTAAGCAAGCTACATCATATTACTGTCTAGTCCTTGACATGATTACACTTGATTCGACACCGTCCAGGCTTGCTGTTACCGCTGATTGGTATATGGCCCTTCCAACTTCTTGTCAAAGGTCTTGTGAGCAGACAGTATCCCTGATGAAGTTTTGAAAGTTGTGGAAGAAGAACTTCAGTCACAGATCAACCACTTTATTGCACACAGCTGGGAAAGAGAACATGTCAGGGACCTCTGACGCCACAATCATGACCATCTTCAAAAGAAAAGGAAAAAAATCCAACTGTGGCAACTACAATGGGTCTCCCTGCTTTGTGCCACAGGGAAAATCACTGTCAGGATCTTCCTCAACCACCAACTCCCAGTAGCCAAAGAAATGCACCTGAGAATCCATCTAGAAAAACAATTGAACTCATCTTCCAACAGATCTTTTCTGCCTCTGAGAAGCCGAACCCACAGCAGACACTGTATACCACCAAAATCATCCAATCCATTGATGAATAAAGGAACCAATGTTCTCTCCAGTCCATTATCCACTGGACATGTCAGTCACATGCACAACAACAGACTCCCAAAAAAAGTCCATTCCAAACCCTGTCACAAGAGATCAGACAGGATAAGAACATCCTTGAATCTTTTTCTGCAAGTCTACATGAAAACATGAGACAGCCCCACCCAGTTCCTGGGAATCTCTGGCCCATAACCAAAGTAGAGGAACTAGAGTCCCTGCATTAGGAGCACAATGAAACCCTGAGTAGATGGCAGGACCACATCATTAATTGCCCACTTATGGCAAAACCTGCAAGTCCTAACCTGCCTCATTGGCCACCTTAGAATCCACAGGACTAGAATAGAAGCAATTACCCTTGGTCCTGAGGGACCACCTAGGATGATGATTAATTTTAACAGCAGATACATAACAAAAACCTGAACACAGAACAAATGTCTCCACTCAATAGGAATGAGATTGGAGTCATTTTCTTGTTGCCTCTTAATATCTTGTCACAATGTTCTCTCCTAATTTGGTACTAAAGAATTCTAGGGAATACAAGCAGCAATAGAAATATTGAAGCAAAAATAAACCATTTAGCTCATTCAAATACACGTTCTTTCTTTTACAATATTTTTATTAAATCCATGAGAAAAATACAGAGTACATGCATCAAAAGAGGATAAAAATACTACTAAATACATTGTGTTAAATCATACTTAAGATCGCATTACTCTAAATTAATAATCACATGTTAAAGTAAGTTAAAGAAAAAACATTTTTATTATAAAAAAATTCTACCCCCACTACCAAAACCGAAGCTGTTTGATAAAAGAGAAGACAAGGAAAAGCCCTTGAAACCTAACAATATCAGCCAATGTCTGTATTTTAGTCACCAAATCAAAAGTTTTGAAAATAATTCAAAAAAGGTCCCCATAAGGTTTGAAAGTCTAAGTTAGATTCAAGAATTGAACAACGGATCTTCTCTAGATTCAGATATGACATAACATCCCGTAACCATTGAGCATGAGTAGGCAGAGTGACTTCCTTTCATTTAAGCAACAAAGCCCTCCTGGCTATAAGAGAAATAATAGCCAGAATATGCAGCTCAGAAGCCTTCAAAGTTATATCTTTTTCTCCAACAATCCCAAATAATGCAGTCAGAGGATTGTTTAAAATTTATTTTAAAAAGCACAGAAAAAGTTTGAAACATCTCTGTCCAGTATTTTTTTAAGACTCTGACATGTCCAGAACATGCGCATTAAAGAAGCCTCTCCATTATTGCATTTATCACAGTAAGGAGATATATCGGAATAAAAACAGGATAGTTTGTCTTTAGACGAGTGAGCTCTATGGACCACTTTAAATTGAAGGAGAGAATGACGGGCGCATAATGACTAAGTATTAACCAATTTAAAAATTTCATTCCAAGTTTCCTCAGAAATTGACATCCGCAAATCTGGTTGCCAAGCATTTTTAATTTTATCTAGTGGAACCTTACTCATTCCAAATGACCTATCATAAACGTTAGATATTGAGCCATCGTGAAAGCAAATACTGCTTTGTCATAACTCTGGTCCAACGCTGTGGGATCTGACTGGTGCCAAGACAACAGAAAATCCTGACCACAGAAATTGTACCCTATCATCTTCCTCTGAGCAGTAGAAATGTTCTTTTTAAGTAAAGCCATTCCCCAGGTCATGTGGGGGGGGGGTGGAAGGGGAGCTGAGAACTCCCCGTAACACAAAATTTTCTCCAAGTTGGAAACACTGTTGAATGCGATCAGAAAAGTTGCACTGGTTGGTTAATTAGCTACAGATTAGTACAAATATAGGTTAATTTTAGATCTTAGAATTAATGAGTATAGATCAACAGATTCAAAACATGCCAGACTGGAGCGTTTCAACTTGTATTTCTTAACTGCACCTTAGTTGCGCAACTTTTAATACCAAAAGTCAATGTTTTTTTCTAATTCTCAATGTATTCCAGATATCCCACACTTTCTCAAATCATCCTGGAATATCCCTGCACTGCACTTTCACTTCCAGCACAGATTGTTTATTATAAATGAACAACAATGCACCCTGCTCACTTTGACTTCGAATTTTAAAGCTGTCTAACTAAGAGACTAATTTTACCTCCACATTCCCTCTCCTATTTTGTTGCAAGTTTGTTAAATGTTCTAGCAACTCCTCCCAGACACCTTTGGTGGAGACCTTGATCCTGCATGTACTATTATTGTAATCAATTAAAGATCTCTTGAAAATTTAAGTACTTTTTATCCAGTTCAGCTTGTCATCACAGGAAATTGTTGACCAAGCCATAAAAATAACCCTTGCACATCTAATTCTACTTGCAATGGCAAAATTGTTTAACAAGCTATTCTTTGGGATATGCTAAATTCTCCAGACTCCCAAGATCTATGTGATGTTAATGTTATTTTCATAAAGTCAATAAAACCACCATTAGCCAGATGCAAAAACAAAAATCATACACATCTGTCAATATCCTGTTTAATCAGACTGCAGGCAGCGGTGAAACGAATTGAAGAGACATGAGCAGCTCTGCATCACTCACCCACTACTCTACTGCTCACTGGAAAGAATAAGCCAAAGCCAATTGACTAACTAGATGACAAACTGCAAAAAGCAAGTCAGGCAGACTACTCAATCTACTGTCTGGACTATTAAAAAAGATCACTGCAACAAATAATATTATACAATCAAGGAATGATAAAGGCTAGCAGGCCAGAAATGCTGAGGTTTTTTTTAATTAAAAGTTTACAATGTACTGATCACACATTTCTACAAGGAAATCACTGATAAAAACTTGAAAATCATCTTCAAAAAGTAATGATGTTAGCATAAAAGAGTTTTAGGAATCTAATACCCAAGGTTTTACATCTGAGGTAATAGGCACATTAGAGTCTATTCCACCACTGAAACCATTGAGCTCAGCCATGATCTATAACTCCATCAGCGCAACTTGGTTCCAAACCTTTAACACCCTCTTACAATCCACCAATCCACCAATCTCAAGTTTTCAACTGACCTTTAGCCGGCATCAATCCCTAACAGCCTCACATTAATTTTAAGATCATGCCTTCTTGCTCTGTGCTTACTTACAAAAGGAAATAGTTTCTCTCCAGAATCTATTACCCATCCCCGATTTCCTTTCATAAATTGGTTGGGAACTGCCTTCTTGAACCACTTCAGTCCTTCTGGTGAAGGTAGTTTCACAGAGGGTACATTCCAGGTTTTGGACCCAGCAATAATGAAGGATCAATCAACATGGTGCACAACTTGTCATCACCATGCCCAAGCCAAGATCTGGGAAGTGCTTTCAGAGTAGCATGGGCAAGTAACTGCAGTAAATTTCTTATACAGTACATACTGCAGCCACTGTGCACTGTCGGTGGAAGGAATGAAAGTTTAGAGTGGAAAATGGGGTGCCAATCAACTGGGCTTCTTTGCCCATGATGGTTTGGAGCTACTTGAGAGTTGTCACTGCACTCATGCAGGCAAGTGGAGAGTATTCATCACACTCTTGAATTGTACCTTGCAGTTGGTAGAAAGGCCTTGGGTGTCAGGAGGTATGTCAGGCTGCAGTATACCCATCCTCTGATCTGCCCTTGTAGCCACAATATATACTGGGCTCTTCAAGCTGACCAACTAACCCCCCATCTCAGGTACTACTGGGAAGAGATTGAATGATGGTAATGGCATTTTACTTCAAGGGGAGGTGTTTCAACTCTGAGATTGGAGATGGTCATTGTCCGGCACTCTGGTGGTGTAAATGCTACTTGCCACTTATCAACCCATCTTAAATGTTGTTTGTGAATGCTGTACGGGGTCATGGGTGGAATCATTTGTTGAGCGTTTTCCCTTTAAGATCATCAAGTTCACTTTTACCAGAGCTCTCAATCACACCTCACAAATGCTGCCTTAATCTCAAGGACAGTTACTTTCAATCTTACCTCTGGAATTCAGCTCTACGTAGAACAGTACACACAGAAACAGGCCCTTCGTCCCACGATGTTGTGCCAAACTTACTAAACTAGTAATTAAATGCCCAACTGAACTAATCCCATCCAGCTACACAAGGTCCATTTCCCTCCATTCTCTGCATTTTCATGTGCCTATTTCAGAGCCTCTTAAATGCCTCTATCATATTTGACTCCACTACCCCACCCCCCCCCCCAACCTAAAATGCATGCCCTCTAGTATGAGACATTTTAACACTGGGGAAAGGGATACTGGTTAACCAATTTTCTGAATTTGCAATCCTTACTACTTGTTCACTGGACATAACAAGAACAACAACAATAACCAAATTGGCAACCTGGTGCCTTTCCTGGCATTCCCTGCAACGTTTATCAGTTTCCTGATCTGATATCCTGGCCCACAAGGTTACAGATTGCAGCAAATAGAATAGTAACCTAGAGCATATCATAGATGTCCAAGTTTGAACAAAAAACAAATTGCTGGAGCATATCATAGATGTCCAAGTTTGAACAAAAAACAAATTGCTGGAGGAACTCAGCAGGTCAAACAAGGGTTGGTTGAGACCCTGCATTTGAGAACTGAGAGTGTAGAGGGAAGATATCCAGTATAAAGAGGTTAGAGGAAGGGGTGAAACAGGGGCTGATAGATGATAGGTGGAACCAGGTGAGATGGGGGGGGTGATGGGCAGATGGGGGGGGGGGGGGGGGGGAGGAGAGGAGTTTAGAGACAGAGGCTGGTGGGTGATAGGTGGAAACAAATAAAGAAAAAAGAAAATGGGCTAATGGAGACAGGCTGGGGAAGGTAAAGACAGAAGTGATGTGTCGAACCAGATAAGGGAGGGATGAAGAGCAGATCAAACCAGGTGGGGGAAAGAGGATAGGAAAGGTGATCCAGTGGTGGGCAGATAGAACTAGCTAGAGGGTGATGAATCTTGATAATGGGGGGGAACAGTGAATAAAGGAAGAGAGACCCCAAGCAGAGTGATGGGAGTGGGAAAGGAACACAGGGAATTGGAAAATTCAATGTTCATACCATTGAATTGTAGGCTACCAAGTGGAATGAGGCGTGTTCATTTAGTTTGCATTTGGCCTCACTGTGTCCGTGGAGAAGGCCAATGACCGGAAGGTCAGTGTGAGAATGGGAATGGGAGTTAAAATGACATGGAATCCTGCAGAGCAGATAGGAAGACAATTTTAAAAAAGGGAGTCGTCTATTACCATATGAGTAATAACCATGTAGTATGAGGGGGATTGGGGGGAGGCGTAGAGCTAATGAAGAAGTAAATAAGAGATCTATATTTGAGTTAGAGGGCACAGCAGAGGTACTAAGTTGATAGTTTTCATCTATCTTTACCAAGGAAAATGCTGCCAATTAAAGTCACAGGAAAAGAGGAGGCAGTTGAAAGGGAAGGCAATAAGGAAGGTACTAAGGATGGCCTGTTCTCAAGGTACATAACGTCACAAGGATGGGGTGGAATGCATCCTTGATTGCTGAGGAAACCTTCAATACTCTTAGCTACAGTGGTGGGAAATTGCATGTTACATTTTTGATAACAAAACATAAAACCTAGACACTATAGGGTAGTCGGCTTAATCTTAGTGGTAGGGAAGCAATTGGAAATGATAAGCTGGGATAAAATTAAAAGACATTAGCACATGAATGGATTAATAATGCAAGGCCAACATGGATTTGTTAAAGCTAATGATTAAGACTTTTTGATGAAGTTACAGAGAGATCAATGTATGTTGTAAACAGATATTTCAAAAGCATTTGACTGAAATGTTTAATAACAAACTTTTCAGCAAAGTTGAAACCCAAAACTTCAAAATTTGGAGTACCAACATGGATAAGACAAAGCAATATTAAAAGGGACCATGCTCAAGGGGATTAAAAAGAGACACAGTGCACATGTGCACAAATCTTAGAAGGACAGGTTGACAAAGCAACTTAAAAGCATACAGGACCCTTGATTTTATAAATAGAAGCATAAAATGCAAAAGCAAGGTAGTCATGCTGGCACACTAAAGAGTACTGGTTGAGCTGCAATTCTCTGATTATGTGTTTCTTAAACCAATGACTAAAATTAAAGGACCAAAAGAACATGCAGGAAACATTTAGTAGTAGGGTCTCCAGGCTTCAGTTATCCATCTAGCCAGGACAAGCTGTGATTATTCTTTCAGCCGAGACTGAAGGGTAATGTAAGCAAAGTGTTCAAAATCAAGGGTTGAAAAAAAATGTGAGTAAATATACCACATAGAATCAAAATCCAGAAAGCACTGCCAGAAGGAATTGTGGAAGCAGATTCAATTGTGGCTTTCAAAGGGGAACTGTATAAATTCTTCAAGGGGAAAAGAAGAAATTTGTCGAGTCAGCGAATGAAGTTGATCAAATTGTTCTTGCAGAACAATTTGATGAGATAGATTTTATAGGTTAATAACTTCCATCTATGCTGAATTATTAAATGATCTTAAATCTAAATTCACATTAAAATACTTAACGGTTTTCACAAATTAATGGTTATTACACTCAATTAGCCAAAGTACAAATAAACCCACAATAGAACATTCATCCATTCTGCCCTTCCAACCTAAAACCCGCACCATTACCAAGCGCCTCAGCATGGGCTCTTCTCCCATCACTCCTTCGCCTTGATAATTCCCACATCTTAGTATTCTCTTTATGCAAATAAATGAAGAGTGATTGCAAATGATCATGAGAATAAGGACTTCTGGAAGCAGTTTACACTAAAATTCAACCACCTGAAAACAGCTGCAGGGCAAAGTAGGAACCAATGTTATGGAGTAAATGCTTAGGTTCAATTGTCAAAGTGAAATTCAAAAGGTAATGAGGGGAACAAATACAAATGTGAATTTGAAAATGGATGGGATAGAAACAGAAGGAGTGCTGTTTTAAGTATTTCTGGACTATTCAATGTTACTTATATTAACCCAACACACTTTTTTTCAATGGTTGCCATATTAAGCCACATCCCAATAGTAGTAGGGTCCCCAGGTGAACACTGATAAAAGTCTGTACCAATACATCTTTCCACATGCTCCCTCCACACAAAAGGGACAAAAATACTTTGCAAATTAAAAATAGATTAGAAACTTTGGTCTTTATTATGTGCTTCATTTAAAACTCGTACTTGTATCCCAAATTCATATGAACTGGAACTCCATAATGAAAATGATAAGTTACATGAATAAGTATAGACATTTTAGCTCAAGTTGACATTAGAGCAGAAGCTGAAGTTTTTATGCCAACATCAAAATCCTAACGGTTCAGCATGTTGTTCACTCATTAGTACATTAAGTCCTTGTTATCCACAGACCCATGAACCACAGATCCATGTACTCACAAGTTCGGCTGTGGGTAAATGGGAGTGTGGGACGGGTTTGCAGCCAAAGGTGAGGTCTGGCGTGCTTATGCTTCATGGAAACTCATTAGGTTGTGTTTCTCAAATTCCCATTAAATTCACTGGTGTACTGGAATAAATATTATACTACTGTAAATACTACAAGTAAAGGAATGAAGCATATTGAGGTAACACACTTAAAAATCCAATAGCTTAGAGAGAATACCAGTCAGCACCAAAGTCTGAGGATGCCAGATCATCCGAGTTTTATTGTAATACTTTGCTCTCACCAATTAGCTCCCATGACTAGAGTGGAGCCTTATTTCAGTCTTAAAAATCTTAACTACCTGCAATCTAATTTGTAAATGAATTACTATGACAATTCCTTACTGCAGGAATTTTTACATTAGCTTATTTTAATATCGTATTGGTATCTACAAATTGTTGAAATGCTTTTACATTTCAAACATGCGTTGATATACCATAATTACTTATGATCTTGTTTTGCTGTTAAGAATTTGCAATCACCAAACTACATAACTACTGCAATTATAGTGAAATATCAAAATATATTCTATATGCTTTATTGCACATAAATGTAGGGAAATACAAGAAATGCTGGCCTTGGCAGCAACTACCATCTTGAAAAATATAACCATTAAACGAAAAATTCCAAAAACCATAGAAGGTTCTTAGAAATTAAGTGCAATAAAGAAAGGGTGAGTGAGATGGTGAAAGAAATAGTAAATCAGCAAGGCACTTTTGAAAGCAAATTTTTTGCCATAAGCTTGGTGAAGTCGATGCAATGGAGCAGACTTCCTCAGATTTCTTAGCTGGGGAATCTGTTAACCCACAACAGGTTAATGTGGTGCCAGTCCAGCAGGCCCAATGATTTTGATTAAAAGCAGTTGTGTACAAGTCAGTCAAATATATTTAATTGTATTTAACATCTCAATTTTTTCCCCAAATACTGCTGGGGTGCTATTGAATGCTTGTGAATGCCAAGCACAGCAGTCTTGGCAGATGAGCATAGGGGCTACCATCAAGGTAAACCACAGGAAGAAATCTGACATTTGTGCTTAGAGACACCTGCTACTCTGATCAGTGGGCAAAGACTTCCTGTAGAAAACAGTACCTGGTGGCCTTCTCCAAACAGGCTACAAGAGCAGGCAACTCGACATCTGAAAGCAGGGGGGCTAGTGGTTAGCAGTCACTTTATAATCAAACAAAAGAGAAACAGCAGCAATGCTGGAAAATCCCAGAAGCACCAATCATAGAGAGAAAATAAATTAATAATATTTTAGATAGACAGTTTTCATCTGAGTTTCATAGATAATGCCCTTTCAGAGTAAACTAATACTTGAATTATTCTTGCATTTATTTTCTTTGATTTGAAACAAAAATGAATGGAATAATTACACTTTTTTAAATTTAACACACACTTCTGTTTCGGTTTATATTGACACTAAAAGAAACTTCCACTTTCAACTATAAAATTCCTTCCCATGGATTATATTTTCAATGTATTCTCCAATGAGGTTGGCTTACCTTTCTGATACAAATAAGTGAAAGAAAGTGCAAAAGCAAAACAAAGTTTCCATTTCTTCCCTTAATACATCTTTATTGAAACGTATTTGTTTTAATCAATTGTGGGATTTCGACATCATAATCCTTCTAATGAAGATATTCACACAATATTATTTAGCATGGAGTTGCAGAATTTAGGCAGAGCAGAAGAACAATGATAGACTTCTAAGGCAGGATGGCATGCAACTTGGAGGGGAAGCTGCTAGTGTTGGTGTTAACATGCATCTACTGTGCTCATCTTTCTTGGTGAAAGTATCATGGGATTGGAAGCTGCAATGTAAATGTCACACTGCTACTTAGCAGTCTGTGCCTGAAAGACCACCACCAATCTGAAAGTCTGAACTAGTTTCTCTCTTCACAGTTGATAACCGACCAGCTGAATATTTCCAGCATTTTGTTTTTATGCCTGAATATTTACAGTGGCACGCAAAAGTTTGGGCACCCCTGGTCAAAATTCTGTTACTATGAATAGCTCAACGAGTAAAAGATGACCTGATTTCTAAAAGGCATAAAGTTAAAGATGACACATTTCTTTAATATTTTAAGCAAGATTTCTTTTTTATTTCCATCTTTTACAGTTTCAAAATAACAAAAAAGGAAAAGGGTCCAAAGCAAAAGTTTGGGCACCCTGCATGGTCAGTACTTAGTAACACCCCCTTTGGCAAGTATCACAGCTTGTAAGTGCTTTCTGTAGCCAGCCAAGAGTCTTTCAATTCTTGTTTGAGGGATTTTCACCCATTCTTCCTTGCAAAAGGCTTCTAATTCTGTGAGAATCTTGGGCCATCTTGCATGCACTGCTCTTTTGAGGTCTATCCACAGATTTTTGATGATGTTTAGGTCAGGGGACTGCGAGGGCCATGGCAAAACCTTCAGCTTGTGCCTCTTGAGGTAGTCCATTGTGGATTTTGAGGTGTGTTTAGGATCGTTATCCTGTTGTAGAAGCCATCCTATTTTCATCTTCAGCTTGTGCCTCTTGAGGTAGTCCATTGTGGATTTTGAGGTGTGTTTAGGATCGTTATCCTGTTGTAGAAGCCATCCTCTTTTCATCTTCAGCTTTTTTTTTAAACAGACATGTGTGATGTTTGCTTCCAGAATTTGCTGGTATTTAATTGAATTCATTCTTCCCTCTACCAGTAAAATGTTCCCCGTGCCACTGGCTGCAACACAAGCCCAAAGCATGATCGATCCACCCCCATGCTTAACAGTTGGAGGTGTTTTTTTTTCCATGAAATTCTGCACCCTTTTTTCTCCAAACATACCTTTGCTCATTGCGGCCAAAAAGTTCTATTTTAACTTCATCAGTCCACAGGACTTGTTTCCAAAATGCATCAGGCTTGTTTAGATGTTCCTCTGCAAACTTCTGACGCTGAATTTTGTGGTGAGGACGCAGGAGAGGTTTTCTTCTGACGACTCTTCCATGAAGGTCATATTTGTGCAGGTGTCACTGCACAGTAGAACAACGCACCACCACTCCAGAGACTGCTCAATCTTCCTGAAGGTCTTTTGCAGTCAAACGGGGGTTTTGATTTGCATTTCTTGGTCTTCCAGACCTCAACTTGGCCTCCACCATTCCTGTTAACTGCCATTTCTTAATTACATTACGAACGGAAGAAACGGCTACCTGAAAACGCTTCGCTATCTTCTTATAGCCTTCTCCTGCTTTGTGGGCCTCATTTATTTTAATTTTCAGAGTGCTAGGCAGCTGCTTAGAGGAGCCCATGGCTGTTGATTGTTGGGACAAGGTTTGAGGAGTCAGGGTATTTATAAAGCTTTGAAATTTGCATCACCTGGCCTTTCTTAATGATGACTGTGAACAAGCCATAGCCCTAACAAGCTAATGAAGGTCTGAGACCTTGGTAAAAGTTATCTGAGAGCTCAAATCTCTTGGGGTGCCAAAACTTTTGCATGGTGCTCCTTTCCTTTTTTCACTAATTTGGGTTTGAAATGGGCGGTGCAGACTCGTTGGGCCAGAAGGGCCTGTTACCACACTGTAAATAAAATTTAATTTTAAAAAAAATACACTAATCTTGCTTAAAATGTTGAAAAGAATTTTCATCTTTAACTTGATGATTTTTGGAGATCAGTTCATCTTCTACTCACTTAACTATTCACAGTAACAGAAATTTTGACCGGGGTGCCCAAACTTTTGCATACCACTGTATGCGTTCCTACAAGCAGGCAGGGGTTGCTTCACTTGCTGAAGAGCTACAACATTAAAGAACATTGTGCAATCAGCAAACATCTCCACTTGACTTAATGACCCAAGGAAGGTCATTTTTGAAACAGATGAACTCCTGCAGCAATGTCCTAAAGCTGAATTACTGGCTTCCAAAAACACAATCATTCTCTTTTGTGCAAGACTCCAACCAGTGCAGTGTCTTTGCCCACTGACTTCAGTTTTACCTGGACTCCTTGAGACCCTGCATGGTCAAATGTCACCTTGACATCAATGTGCCTTTTTACTCCCCCACTCTTCACGATACTCTTTAAAACCATCTTTTCTGCCCTAACATCTCCTTATATGGCTCAGGGTGTATTTTGTTCCATAATGTTCCTGTGAGCATGTTACAGGTGCCAAGTTGCTGAGGTTTATTAACAAAGGATTTCATTGAGCCTTCAAGTATTTCTGTTTATGTTCTCACCTGTCATTTAGTCTAACTGCTTTTTTTCATAACTTCTTTGCTTATGTTAAATAATGTTCTTGAATTCTCAAATAATTTATATTAACTTAGGGTGATGAAATATATATACAAGTTTGCTCATATCACAAAGATAGGTGGCACTTTAAGCAATGTAGATGGAAGCATTAAATTACAAATTTATTACCTGATAAGGTAAACATGTGAAATTCTGGTAAGTGGATCTGTAAGTTAGCTACTGTGCAGTTATCCAGTTCAGGAACTGAGAAAGACAGAACAGAGCAACCTCAAATGGTGAAACATTAAAAGCTGTGGAGATTCACAGAAATACATCTATGTGCAATCATTTAATGTTGTGGACTGGCACAGAAAATAATCAAAACTGCTAATAGATTGCAGACCTTTATATCCAGCAGACTATACCAAAAAAGGGAAGATACCTGATGGGTAGATACAAATCCAAGATCAACCACACCTAGAGTCTTAAAAGTTTTGTATACCAAATCTTAGCAGGGATAATCCATACACAAAATACTGTAGACTCTAGAAATCTAAAGTCAGTTAAAATAACCAACTGCCATTACAAATTATCTTCTTCAGACTTTAGCCTCAAAGTCATCTTCCCTTCCATCATATTAATTCGGGTGACTGCAGCAACAGTTAGAATTTCCTCTCTACTACTACTCCTTTAAGAATCAAACTACATCCCTAATAAAGTTATGTTCATTAGTCTGCAAATATTTGTTTAGTTAAGTTTGTTTGTTTAGTTTGTATGAAAATTTCCCCACACTACTGTAAGTTTGAATAGTAAAAGTGTTAAATAAATGCAAGCTGCATACATTCCTATTTGTTATTCATTGTACCAGACTATATTTGTATGGTGCCAATTGTCTCATTGCATTGAATTATATAGATTAAAAAAAGCAAAAGGTAATGTTGAAAATTTACATCTCAATATTCTGTTCAGTTTAAGGCTACTGGAAAGGTATAAACTATATTTGCATAACAAGGATTAGAATTTGTCCCAAAGTTTATTAAAGTGTGTGAAACTATTCATAGATCTTAGCAGCTTCCAATTTTCCTAAGTCATTTTTCATCAACTTGCTATATGGTGGCAAAGAGCAAGAAAATAAAAGGCCATCATTGAATAAAAAGGAAAGCAGAGTGCTACACTTGCAATAACTTAGTCATTCTGTTGTTCCACTTTATGCAGCTGGAGACAAACTTCAAACAACAGTAATCAGCCAATCCCCACCTCTACATTTTTACTTGGGCACAATATTCATCATTAACATGCAAATTATATCCAGTACTAGATTAGGCATTTTATATTCAACACCATATTTTGAAATATAATCATATGGGGCAATTTAAATTTAGCTCCCTACGAATCCTTTGGGTCAGCTACACTTAGCCATATTGGACAGGAGGCGAAAGATCTCATTCAAACATAGCGTATTTGTAAAATTAATACTTTATTGAGATAGAACTCAGGAAAAACTGGAAACCTGTTCAGTATATTATTCAACAACTCCTCCTGGAGGGTACACATGAACAATGAACAGCAATGATTTGACTGTGGTTGCCCCCATTTATCTTTCAGCGATATAGTTTCTTGAAAATAGTACATGATAATTCAAACAAGTTTTTGTTTTGAGATGTAACTTGCAACGCCCATGCCAATCAATGAATATGTACATCAGGACCTTAAGACATTTCAAAAGGCACCACTTTGAGGGTTCCTGTTAAGTAAGCTCATGGGGTTGACAATAACCACTAGCCCAGATGGAGACTTGCTTAAACGTCAAATAACAGCAGAAATATGCAGATCATTTTAACGTTCATAGACTGTGATTAATGTAGTGCATCAGGGAACAGTACTGATCCCTTATCTACTCACAATTTAGTTTAATGATAGATGCATAGCACATTCAGCTTCAAAGGTGACATGAAGCTAGAGGGGAAATTAAAGAAATAGGAGTCTGCGAAGGGATAAAGGCAGTTTAAATGAGTGGACAAGAAGAGTAGATGGACTATAGTTGGGAAAACGTGAGAATATGTATGGTTTTGGAAGAATGGAGCAGAATATTTTTACGATGGTTAGAAACTAGTAAGTGTTGTTGAAGAGAGGAATTTTTATGTGCCATTTCAAGAAACAGAAAATAAACAATGCAATTGGGAAGGCAAATGGCAATGAGGTCTTTTTGCAAGTCAGTGGATACAACTCTAAGGATGTCTTGTTGAGATTCTACAGGGTCTTGGTGACAGTACAGTGTAGATTCAGTAGACTGATTCCTCGGATGAGGCATCTGTCCAAGTGGAGATTAAGTAAATTCTCTGATATCACCAAATTTAGAAAAAGAATGATCTCATTGAGGGATACAAGATTCTGAGAGAGACTAACAGGGTAGATGCTGAGAGACTGCTCCCTTGAGCAAGAAAGTTTAGAACGATGGAGACATGAAGAAGGGGTTGACCATTAACTCAAAAACAGAAGAAATTTCTTGATGCAAAAATATTCCTATTGTTTAGAATTCCTACCAAGAGAATCATGGATCATAAGTCATTGGATATATTCAAGGCCAAAATCAATAGATTTTTGGACACTAGGAAAATGAGATTACATGGGAAATTGGACTCGAAGCACAAGATCAACCATGACCTTTTGGAATGGAGAGGGTTCAAGAGCCAAGGCAGCCTATTCCTACTTCTGTTTCTAATGTTCAGACAGTATGCAAAATTACCCAGCCAAGCAAATAGTCACTGTAAAACAAAAACTCACTAAAACAGGCAAGCAACTTATTTCTCATTCCAAGGGAATGATTTGTTATATTAATGTTCATCACTGAAATTTAAAGTATGAAGGCATCCTGTCAGCCCACTAAATCTATGTTGCCTCCTTGAAAAAGCAGACATGCTTGGTGTGACATAATTGTGTAATTTCTACTCCATTTCAAATCCTTAAATTTCTGCCTAACTAAAATTGTTTGTTAAATCAGCTTTCACATCCTCACGTGCAACTTTAGGAAACAGTGTAGTTGTTAAATTACTGGGACTAGTTATCCAGAGTCCTGGAATAAGGATGTAAACACATGGGCTCAAATTCCATCACAGAATTTGTGGAATTCAAACACAGTTAATGAAATAAATTGGGAATTAGTAAAAAGACAACCTAAGGAATAGTGTCCTTGTACATTAGTGAACCAGATGGATTTTCCTTTCAGCAAAGGATATTTGTTGCCTCTGCCCAGACAATATTATATGGGATTCCAGCCCAACTCCCTAACTACTCTCATCAAACACCAAGAAGAGAAAATTTGATGGACCATCCAGCATCAACTGAGACACTTATTCATAAACAACAAAATTACTCCCTACATATTCAGTCTTGAAATTTCCTCCTGACTAACACCAGGGAAATATGCGCAGATTGTAAGGACTACCCCAGCATCTGACAGCCAAACTCAGAGAATCATACATTTAACTCAAAGTTCCAGATTACACCAACACGACCAAGTACGTCCTTTCACAATAGTAGGGCACAAGAGGTGGCACCACAGGAATATAAAGTCAAGACAGAATGAGCCTGGGATTCCTCAATATTACCTCCAAATGTGAAATCATGAAATCTCATGGTACCAAGTCAAACACCAGCAAAGAAACCTTCTCCTAATGACCACCTATCATTCTTCCTCAACTATAAGGAATTAGTACAAATGTGCAGTATATGCTTCAGGTGGGGGTGGAGGAGCCTCCCATGTTCATCATTACGTGGCTCAAGAACACCATCATTGACCTAACTGAATGAAACCTGAAGCATATGGCTGCTAGAAATGGTCCTCAACAGGTGGCTAGATAAATAAATTGAGAGATGAACCTGCTGGACCTTATCATCATTAATCTAGCTTGTGCAGATGCAACATTCAGATACAGTATTGGAAGAAGTGTCTGACATGGACTGTGCTGTCGCCAAAGTCCTATTTCAGACATCCTTCATCATATTGTGGAACTACCATGCTACACAAGCTGGATTCATAACAAATCTAGCAGCTCAAGACTAGGCATCGAGAGGAGGAGCTACGTAGAACATTCCACCAAAGTCTATAATATGAGGCCAAGTACATCCCTCACTCTACCATTACGATCAAACCAGGTGATCAACTGTGCTTCTGTGAGTGTAGAAGGCGAAAACAGCACCAAGTATGTCTGAAAAGAGCTGCTAACTTGTCAAAGCTGCAATATATGCAGACAAATGTGAAAAATGGACAACTTATCCTCTGCCGACAAAAACCTAGACCAATCCAAATCAGATTAATTATCAGTCTTCAATAATCAGCACTGTGGAGGCTGACATCAATTATTGACCAATAAATGGCTCACTGATGCAACCAACTAGATGCTGGAGGAACTCAGCAGGTCACGCAGCATCTGTGGAGGGAAATGGACAGTCAACATTTTGGGTTGAGACCATTCTTCTGGACTGAAAGATAACAGGGGAGATATCTAGTATAAAAAGGTGAAGGGAATGGGTGGAGCAAGAGCTAACAGACGACAGGAGGATCTAGGTGAGGAGGAGGGAGAATAGACATAATGACAGAAGCGTGGACATGATAGGTGGAGGCAACAAAGTGCTGTAAATGGAATCTGATAAGAAAGGAAGATGAAGCATGGAAACAAATAAGGGAGGTGGGGTGGGTAGATAGTGAAGGAGTGGATGGAGAAGAGAAAAAGACAAGAAGAGAGAGAAAGAAAAGATGGGGGCTGGGGTAAATGTAAGAAGAACTGGGTAAATCAGGAGAGAAAAAGGACGGGGGGAGCAGTTTACCTGAAATCCAAGAATTCAAGCGGGTCAGGCAGCACCTGTGGAGGGAAATGGACATTTGACATTTTGATTCGAGACCCTTCACCTCGACTGAAAGATAGAGGGGAGATATCCAGTATGAAAAGATGAAGGGAGGGGGCGGAGCAAGAGCTATCAAGTGATTAATGGATCCAGGTCAGGAGAAGTGATAGGAAGATGGAGGGGAGAGTGGGCAGAGCGACATAAAGCTGGGAGGTGATAGGCAGAGGTGACAAAGGGCTGCAGATGACAGAATTCACTGAAGGAAGAAGATGAAGCATGGAACCAAATAAGGGAGGTGTGGTGGCCAGTTGGGACCAGTAGGGAGAAGGGACCCAGTGGAAGGAGTACATGTTTGATAGACAGATGAAATGGGTGAAGGAGAAGAGAAATGTGGTGATGGTGGAAAATGGGGGGCTGTTCCTCTAGTTTGTGTTTACCCTCACCCTGAATGGTGTTGAGGGAGGAGGTGTGGGGACAGGTATTACACCTCCTATGGTTACAGGGGAAAATACCCGAGGAGAGGGAGGGACGAGCAGACTAGGGAGTCACTACACCTATACTCACCACCATCTACGGCCCTTCCAGGTGAGGCAAACATTCACATGCATCTCCTCTGCCCTTGTTTACTGCATCCGGTTCTCTCGATGTGGTCTCCTCTACATCAGTGAGGCCAAGCACAAACTAGGTGACCACTTTGCCAAGCATCGTCTGGAAGTCCCAGTTGCTGGCCATTTTAATTCCCCTCCCCATTCCCACACTGACACATCTGTCCTTGGCCTCCTCCACTGCCAGGGTGAGGCTAAATGCTAACTAGAGGAACAGCACCTCGCATTCCACCTGGGTAGTCTACAACCCAACAGCATGAACACTGGATTCTCTAATTTCAGGTAAACTGCAACCCATCCTTTTTCTCTCCTCCTGATCTACCAAGTTCTTCTTACATTTACCCCAGCCCCCCCCATCATCGTTTCTCTCTCTTCTCCGTCCACCCACCCTACCTCCCTCATTTGTTTCCATGCTTCCTTTCTTATCAGATTCCATCTACAGCACTTTGTTGCCTCCACTTATCACGTCCACGCTTCTGTCATTATGTCCACTCTCCCTCCTCCATCTGCACATCACCCCTCCTCACCTAGATCCACCTACTGCTAGGTCTTGTTCCACCCCCTCACCTTTTTATACTAGCTGTCTTTCAGTCCAGATGAAAGGTCTCGACTGTCTATTTCCCTCCACAGATGCTGCCTGACCCACTGAGTTCCTCCAGCATCTTGTTTGTTGCTTCAGATTCGATCATCTGCAGTCTCTTGTGTCTCCAACAGACTGATGCTGTTTTGGTTTCATCACGATCATTCACCTCCATATCTCACTACAGACTTGGTCCAAATATGGAGCAATGAGCCTACCAAATTCCAGAGGTGAGGGGAGAGTGATTGTGCAGGACACTAAGGCAACATTTGACAAATTGTGGCACAAAAATTCCTCGTAAAACAGAATTCAAAGGGAAAGCATTCCACTTACTTGAGTTATACCTTGAACAAAGATGGTTATGATTGTGAAAGGTCAATTATTCAAGCCATAGTGCTTCTAACATCTTCAGCTGTTTCTACAATGACCTTCCATCCATCAGAAGGTCAGAAGTGGTAACGAACATTATGCTAGCATAAGGGAACAACTCCACCAATGACTCTTCAGAAAATTAAGCAGTCCCAGTCTGCATGCAGCAAAACCTAAACAACATTCAAGCATGTGCTGATGTGTGGTACAAATGTCATTTACTATACAAGGGCCAGGGGAATTGACCACTGCAGGTTAACCACCTATCCTTGACATTCAACAGTATCACCATCACCATATCCCTACCTCCACCAGTGAACAGGAACATTACCAGAAACATTACCAGACAAGCAAAACAAATATCGTGTCTGCAAAAGCAGGTAAGAAGCTAGCATTCCTAACCCCTTTTCCATTGTCCACAAGGTCAAATAGAAAACACAAAGATTGTCAGGAGTGTATTGGAATTCTCTCCACTTACCTGGATAAGTGCAGCACCAACAACACTAAAGGTCGATCCCAATTACAACCCCTACTCACCTTAAATTCTCACTTCTTCACCACCAAGGCATTGTGGCAACTGTGTGTCATACATAAATTCAGCAAGTCATTATTTCAACATTAACCTCATAACCCAAGACCTCCACCATCTCAATAGCAACAGGTGCCTAAGTACATCAGCATCTACAAGTCCCCAACCAAAGAACACACGACCATAACTTGGAAATATTTAACCAATGAATCAAAACAGTGGAACTTCCTGTCCAATACACAGCAGCATCTTCACTGGAAGGACTGCAGTGATTATGAACTCAGGTCCACATCACCATTTTTAGGCAAATGGCAATGGATAATAAACGCTGGCCTTGTCAGTGATGACACATTCCACGAATGAATAAAAAGATCCCAATAATTGCATGTTTAAAGCAAAACAAGAAAATAGCTATGTAAATGTGTTCAAAGGAAATAGCAAATGAAAATTTGGAAAGCCAAAGGAAGCATTTAAAATATCAATCTTGTGACGTCACAAAAATGTCACCACTAATGCTCCTTTTGAAAGTGTTATCACTGTTACAATGTAGGGTAAACAGAAGAAATATTTAATTACTTTAGGAAATATCAAAGAACAATTCAAATGGTTGTGAGAATAGCAATAAGAACTTTTTTTTAATTTCAGGACAAATATTTAAAGTAAATAACTATTTGGGGGAAAATAATGAGGAATACAGGAAACTGACAGGAATCAAATCATTCCTGATCCAAACCTTGGTTATTTTCTGAAATTGCTGAAAACGAGCCCCACAGATTATTAGTCCTGAATTTCCTAGTACTTGCAGTCCACTAGGCTTCACAAGTCTTAAAATTCCCCTTCATCCCTAAAAGATATGCAACCTTAGTTTGAAAGCAAACTAACTGCAATTATTAACATTTCAAAATTAAACAAGACTATTTTTTGCAAAATGTATTGGGATGTTGGAGTCCTGCATTTGTGCATTGTGTAATACTACAGCTTTATAATTTGAAAGCTTTGTCACAGTATTATGAAAACAACCTTCTGAAGATTTAATAATTACACGATGTTGATTACTTAGATAATTCTTACCGCAGGAACAAAAGTAAATGAGACTAATAAAACTCATCTTTTACACCATTATTGAACTACACACTATGCAAATTTAGTTACTGGAAATCAAGGATGCATGTGTACCCAAAATGAAAATCAATACAAATATGTTAAACTATAAACTGGACTGAAACGAATTAAGTACTTTTCAAATGCTGAGAAATGTCAGATCATGAATAATGTTACATGTTCAATCGCCGTGTTCTTTCAATTTTGTAAAGAATACATGCAGCAACCAACAGTTAATACCTAGAAAAGAAAACGAGCTAGCCACAAGTTCCATGCGGCAATTATTTGGATATCATTTAATATTGCTCGAAACAGAGCCTTGTGTTGAGTGAGGTAGATCATAAGATTCCACCACACTGGAAAAAAGTAATGTGCCATTTCGTCCCATTAATGTCAGGCTAGAAATGGGTAGGTTCATCAGTTCACTTAGAGAAATATGACGGCTATGAATAGACTAAAAACTGGGTAATTAGACATTCATTATGCTATTTCATTTTAAATATCAAGAATAACTTCATGTTGGAAATCTATAGATATTTAAAAAAAACTTCAATAAATCTTCATAACAAAGCCCTACATTTTGTCAGCAAATCAGCATTTTGTCTGTACCTTTAACTAGAAAAATCTAAATTCAATAATACTGAACTGAGTAATTTACAGCAAACAAATGATCCATTGCTCTCACTTGTAATATAAAATACAGTGGACCACTTAAATAATTAGTGATTTTAATTATACAAATTTTTCTGTATGCACAATAAAAAGATTTGTAATTATAAAAAGGCATGAAGCCATAAATGATTGATACTGTTTAAGTTATCAGTTTGTCACCGTGCAATGAGCAAGTAAGCCTACATATTTTAAAATGATCACCACTTTTGAATGTGTTTTCTTTCCCCTATAATCTATCCAGTGCTCTTGCCTACAAATGATTTTTGAATCTCTTTGGTGTTGCTAATATTCCGTCAAACTGAACCAACTGTATCAAAGCTTTATTCAAGTTAACAGCGCTACTCAATAATGATAAAATGTTTAGTAGGAAACAATATACACTAGTTATTTACAATAGTTAATGTTATATATAACTATAGTCTTCCTTCAATGTTCCAAATGCAAGGGCAGTCGGTGTGCCCCCGTCATCCCCCACCCATTTTGCACAAATTCAAGATCAAACTTGGGATCTTGCTGGTTTGCAGGACTAAAACTACAAAGAAATTTGGTGATTAGATTTGACTCATCTAAACCTATATTTTGAAGCCATGAAACAAGTTATAGCATTGTTCAACATTAGACCAAGAATTATGCTAAAGTGAAGCACTTCCAGGAAGTCTGGATATCACATAAAGAATTCACACAAATGCAGTGTTAACTACTCTCTATTTATGCTTTTGACGTGGTTGAGTATTTAACACTTCTCCTGAAAAGCATTATTAATGCACAAATTTCTTCCTTTTTACACCCCCAATAGTCTAGATGTTGATTCCTTACTGGAGTACAACTGTACAGATTGTTCTCTGCAAGCTAGCTACACAGTTTGAGAAAGCTACTTAACTATCGAAAGAATACAGTGCAGCCCTCTCCAATTCTCACTAAACATTCACAGGTAGATGTTAGAAGCATGACCAACTCAGTCAATCCTCACCAAGAACGGTCATAAATCACCTATCATCACATCACTCAAGGTCAGCAGTGTGTTTCATACAAATTCAAACTTGGGAGTTGCTGGTCTATATGATTAGGCAGTTTGCTGAGCTGCATTGTGACATTACTAATTTCTAACAGCGTTTCTGTTAACAGAAAGGCATTTTGGAGGTGGTTTGCACTGAGAAAGCTCTGGGTGCTGGAGAACAAACTCACTGCAAACGAGGTAATTGCGACAATCCACATTAAATGAGTTTCTTAGAATCCCATTGTGAATTTTGATTATACAAGATCAATGTACACATCAAACCATCAAATGAACCTTAACATTGTGTGTCTAATCTACAAACCTGCTAATTTTTTATTCACAGTAATATAATTGGCAGTTAAGCGTTTCATCTTCTAGACTGTCTATTTGACATGTGTGGAAGAGAATTAGAACAATCTAAAACTAATGAATTATGTTATATTATGCTGCAGTTAAATGAAATAACACTCTTAAGGCTTTAGTACGAATGCCCAATTAGTAAGTAAAATTTTGACATCCATTTTCAAACGATAACTATGTTTTCTCAGAAATAACGAGATACGTCTTGTCAATGTTACAAAAATGTACTAGGATAAACCATGAACCAAGCAAACAAAAAAAAATACAATTTGAGCCAATTTAAGTCAGTAAATATCGGTAGGAACATGTCGGACGGAGAATTACAACACTTACGTAAGCTCGGATTTTACCTCTACCACCTAAATAAAACACAAACTGCCGCATTTTCTCCCTGAAAACAACCATTCAAATAGGAAATCGAAAACTAGTGAGTTCGGACGCTCCAGAATTGTTCAATGTTCATAAACTTTTCAACGCATACAAAATAAATCAATTACAGAACAAATTTAAGGAACATGTATACTGCAATGTAAATGTCGATTCTACATGAAAGTTTTCCTGGAAGGCATGTGGTTCTACTTCATTTCAGCAATTGCACCGAAATTTATACCCTCTTGAAAATCTATTTAATGAAATGTCACACAGCCTCTATGGTATTGCAGCCATTTCATTATGTTTCACATTTACTGCTTCGTGCTACAGGTTGAGTGAAAGAATCATTGTGTATTTGTCTTAAAAGCGCATAAACAATCCCGTCAACGTTTCCGTTTCCAACAGCTCAGGAGGTATATTTCATATACACAACAAAGTGCACGTAGCAAGTGAAGAAAGAATGAAATTGGTCCCAGTTTCTTTTTTTTTGTTGTCCTTCCTTTCCAATCTCTCACTATTTTTCCTCTCTCCTCCCTGTCCCGCCATCTTGGAGATCAGCAGCCATTTTTAACGCGGAGCGAAACTTCAACCGATACACAACACAAAACCCAAAAGCACAGAGCCCAGAGACTTGGAAGGCAAAACAGAACGAGGGGGAGGACGAAAGAGTAACCAATTTTAATATAATCACGTAGAACAAAAGATTTGTCGCTCACACCACACGTTCAATATCTACAAACGTCTCTTTTCATATGCACCATTGCTTCTCAAGTTATTATAGAAATATAATAAATATGACAACATTCAATGAGACTGCCCAATGGAAAGTAAGAATGTTTTTTTAAGCCTGGTTTTATTGTTCAAGAGAATGTAATACAGAAGTTAACTATTGCAGTACGTATATTCAAAAATACAATAAAAAGACAGTGTTTCTCAGCTCTTACCTTTATTAACAAGGCCTTCGTTCTGGCGCCATCTTCATGAACCTTCAGAAATCCAAACAGTCGGCTGTGCGATAGCGACAGACAGATGACATACGTTAACATCGGATTTAATTTATGCACAAACACTAAAACTCAATCAAAAACACAACACAAAACTTGCAGAATTTTCTAACCTATCGAGAGTTGCAATAGAGTCTCTCTCCTGGGGCGTCAGAGTTGGAAAGTCATCCTCAATTTCACTCGGTTTTCCCGCCGCCATTTTCTTTTCCTCATCACCGAATGATACTCCACAGGATTTCATGGGTTTACAGAGAGAGATGAAAAAAATTGTTTGCAATTTATTTTGTATTATTCTTTATTATTTCCGTGCACTTTTTTGTTTTTTCACATCCTTCAAGCTCTTGCTCCTTTCCACCACACGCTGCTGAAGTCCTTATTTATTCAGAAAAATTAAAATAGCATTTAAATGATATTAGGAAAAAAGACAGAAAACTTCAAAGCAGAAAGTTGTAATTGTGTCACACCGAATCCACGCCGTAAGCGCACAAGCAGCAAACCCACTCCCCACCAATGACCGACAGCCACCAACACCACGTGTCTTTGTGTTGATTTACGTCAGTTCGTGCTGCGGGATCAACTGACACGAGAGCCCGCCTCTTCCGACTGATGCCGACAATGATTGGCTATTATGTCTCACAGTCTTTCTTATTTTGGAACTGGCGCCGGTATGAGCTGATTCCGCATTGGATAGAGAAATTGCCAATCATTGAAATCGCCATACACGTCAACAATGTTAGGGTTTGTCGCGCTATAAAAGGAATGTTGGCTGCGCATAACTTTAGTTTTGCTTTATGTTTGTTTGTTGGTTTGGGAGGAGTGTGATATTGGAGTTAGGCGTGTTCCTTGTTTCCTATGGGAGATGTGGGCAGCCTTTTCGCGATGGACTGCTTATTTAGAAGAGGAGTGGAAAGGGATTCGGCAAGAATGGGTCGGGTGCCAACAAAAAAGCTTCGTGGTCACATCCCCACAGTTTCCAAAGTCAATCAGCTCCACTTTCTGCGACTTCTTATTTCTCCTGTTCGTAGCTTCAAATACTTGGTCTATAACTATCTGGAGAGGCTACGTCTGGAAAAAAAGAAC